>NC_135232.1:876878902-877137338 GCF_051348905.1 Ranitomeya variabilis | reverse complement strand
TCATCTGATCCCTTATCGCATGCCACGGCCATGAAGCCGCACAGTCCGAAGAAGGCGGAAGGAGAGGAGGGACAGGCGAACTGATGCACTGATCCTGCCCATCAATCACACCCTCGCAGTCCCAATAAATAAGACAACGAGGGGCGTTGTGTGGGTCAGGGCGGCCGCAGAGGCGCAGGCAGCCAAACAATGATGCCAGAAGACGGGCAGCGCTACCAAGGGGGTTGCAGCGTGTCATTACAAAGGAAAGTCACACCACCGGGACGGTTAAATGGTCACACAGAGGACACATTGCAGACGTGTTTTCAGTTCCACATGTGCGAGGAGAATACGTTTCTGAGCCACCTTGCACACATGCAGCATTACCGCTGTACAAGGTGGCTGGATAACGTAAAAACGCCTGGGGGAGGGGGGACAGGTTCCCTTCAATTTCAGTTCTTGTGTCTGCGTGGCTTTTGCAGGACACGTTGCCGGCTGCACAGCAGGGGAACAGCTGGCGGTGCTGGACCCCACTGACACATTGGCTGGTGTTTTTCTCTGTGCAGCTAGCACATCTGGGCCCCAACTGGCGGTGTGTTAGAGCCCAGGGACAGCAGGAGGAGGAGCAGGAGGAGGAGGAGCAGGGGGAGGGGAGTGTAGGCCGAAGCCTGCACTGGCGGCAGCTTTGGGTGTGTTGTGTCTGCGTGGCTTTTGCAGGACACGTTGCCGGCTACACAGCAGGGGAACAGCTGGCGGTGCTGGACCCCCCTGACACATTGGCGAGGTGTTTGGCTCTGTGCAGCCAGCACTTCCGGACAGCAACTAGCGTTGTTGGAGCCCGGGCTCTGCAGGTGGAGCAGAGTGTAGGCCGAAGCCTAATTGAACCGATTTCAAAAGTCACCTTTAACCCCCCCTCAGGGGTTAGAAAGTAGAAGAGCCACAGCTTATGCAGCAGTAGTGCTGCACAAGTCAAAGGTTGCTCTTTTAATTTCGCTCCTTGCACACGCTGAATGAAACACGTATAACATTTAGCCCTTTATACAGTCAAACTGTGTAATGGAGGCGAGAGTTCCCTTTGTAATGAGACGCAGCACAGGTGTCAAGAATCCCACCTTGGTGCTGGGTGCAGCCTCCCGAGCGTTGTTATTTGCTGTACAGGAGTCTGCGCTGTCGTGTTATCCCCTGGCCTAGCGCCGTTAGCGCTGCCCATCTTCTGGCATCATGTAATGTCGGCCGGTGCGGTTCGCGATGACCATGAATCCCAGCCCCGCAGTGTCTTAACATTGTTAAAACACTGCGGGGCTGGGATTCAGGGCCTGGCGCAGCACATATGTTCGCCTCTCACACTCGGGTCCTTACACCCGCTTCAGACTGTGCGGCGTCATCTGATCCCTTATCGCATGCCACGGCCATGAAGCCGCACAGTCCGAAGAAGGCGGAAGGAGAGGAGGGACAGGCGAACTGATGCACTGATCCTGCCCATCAATCACACCCTCGCAGTCCCAATAAATAAGACAACGAGGGGCGTTGTGTGGGTCAGGGCGGCCGCAGAAGCGCAGCCAGCCAAACAATGATGCCAGAAGACGGGCAGCGTTACCAAGGAGCTTGTTGCGTGTGTCAATACAAAGTCAAATCACACCTGAGGGACGTTTTAATGGTCACAGAGGACACATTTTAGACGTGTTCACTTCAACATGGGCAAGGAGAATAAGTTTCTGAGCCACCTTGCACACATGCAGCATTACTGCTGTTCAAGGTAGCTGTAAAACATAGAAACACCTGGGGGAGGGGGGACAGGTTCCCTTCAATTTCAGTTCTTGTGTCTGCGTGGCGGTCGCAGGACACGTTGCCGGCTACACAGCAGGGGAACAGCTGGCGGTGCTGGACCCCACTGACACATTGGCTGGTGTTTTTCTCTGTGCAGCTAGCACATCTGGGCAAAAACTGGCGGTGTTAGAGCCCAGGGTCAGCAGGAGGAGCAGGGGGAGCGGAGTGTAGGCCGAAGCCTGCACTCGAGCAAGTTGAAAGGAAACCTTTAACCCCCCCCCCCCCCCCAGGCGTTTGTAGCTGAAAGAGCCATTGTGTACAGCACTAATGCTGGAAAAGGTAAACTTAGCTCTTTTAATTATGGTCCTTGTACATGCGGAACCTAACATTTATGAAATGTGTCCCCACACAGCGTTAAACCGTCCGGTAGGTGGAACTTTCCTTTGTCGTGTGACGCAGCACAGCCATCATTTTTACCCCCTTGTCGCCGTTCGCCCCCTCCTCAGCGTTGTTTGAATCTGTCCCGGAGCCTGCGCTGTTAGGTTAGCCCATGGCTATGCACACATGTTGCGCTGCCCGTCTTCTGACCTCATTTGGTGTCAGGCTGGCTGCGCCTGTGCGGGTGCGTTGGCCGAGATCCCGCCTCGCAGTGTCGTCTCATGTAATCCCACCGCGGGCCTGTGATCCGTGCCCGTGCGCAGTGCATATCCTCTCCTCTCACTCCCCTCCCTACGGCTTTTTCAGACTGTGCGGTGTCACGGCCGTGGCATGCTATTAGGGACCAGCTGACATCGCACAGTCTGAAGAAGCCGTAGGGAGGGGAGTGAGAGGAGAGGATATGCACTGCGCACGGGCACGGATCACAGGCCCGCGGTGGGATTACATTAGACGACACTGCGAGGCGGGATCTCGGCCAGCGCACCCGCACAGGCGCAGCCAGCCTGACACCAAATGAGGTCAGAAGACGGGCAGCGCAACATGTGTGCATGGCCAAGGGCTAACCTAACAGCGCAGGCTCCGGGACAGATTCAAACAACGCTGAGGAGGGGGCGCACGGCGCCAAGGGGGTAAAAATGATGGCTGTGCTGCGTCACACGACAAAGGAAAGTTCCACCTACCGGACGGTGTAACGCTGTGTGGGGACACATTTCATAAGTGTTTGGTTCAGCATGTGCAAGGAGCATCACGAAAAGAGGCACTTTTTCCCTTTGCATCATCATTACTGCTGCACAAGGTGGCTCCTTCAGTAACAAACGCCTGGGGGGGGGGGGGGTCAGGTTCCCTTACATTTAACTTGTTGTGTCTGCGTGGCGGTCGCAGTACACGTTGCCGTATACACAGCAGGGGAACAGCTGGCGGTGCTGAACCCCACTAACACATTGGCGAGGTGTTTGGCTCTGTGCGTACAGCACTTCTGGACGGCAACTAGCGGTGTTGGAGCCCAGGGACACGTGGAGGAGGAGGAGGTTGGAGGAGGTAGGAGGAGGTAGGAGGGATTGCCACACACACAGCAGGGGAACAGCTGACGTTACTGAACCCCAATAACAGAGGAGGGACTGTTGACTGTGCGTACAGCACTTCTGGACGGCAACTGGCGGTGTTGGAGCCCAGGGACAGGTGGAGGAGGAGGAGGTTGGAGGAGGTAGGAGGGATTGCCACACACACAGCAGGGGAACAGCTGACGTTACTGAACCCCAATAACAGAGGAGCGACTGTTGACTGTGCGTACAGCACTTCTGGACGGCAACTGGCGGTGTTGGAGCCCAGGGACAGGTGGAGGAGGAGGAGGTTGGAGGAGGTAGGAGGAGGTAGGAGGGATTGCCACACACACAGCAGGGGAACAGCTGACGTTACTGAACCCCAATAACAGAGGAGGGACTGTTGACTGTGCGTACAGCACTTCTGGACGGCAACTGGCGGTGTTGGAGCCCAGGGACAGGTGGAGGAGGAGGAGGTAGGAGGAGGTAGGAGGGATTGCCACACACACAGCAGGGGAACAGCTGACGTTACTGAACCCCAATAACAGAGGAGGGACTGTTGACTGTGCGTACAGCACTTCTGGACGGCAACTGGCGGTGTTGGAGCCCAGGGACAGGTGGAGGAGGAGGAGGTTGGAGGAGGTAGGAGGGATTGCCACACACACAGCAGGGGAACAGCTGACGTTACTGAACCCCAATAACAGAGGAGCGACTGTTGACTGTGCGTACAGCACTTCTGGATGGCAACTGGCGGTGTTGGAGCCCAGGGACAGGTGGAGGAGGAGGAGGTTGGAGGAGGTAGGAGGAGGTAGGAGGGATTGCCACACACACAGCAGGGGAACAGCTGACGTTACTGAACCCCAATAACAGAGGAGGGACTGTTGACTGTGCGTACAGCACTTCTGGACGGCAACTGGCGGTGTTGGAGCCCAGGGACAGGTGGAGGAGGAGGAGGTAGGAGGAGGTAGGAGGGATTGCCACACACACAGCAGGGGAACAGCTGACGTTACTGAACCCCAATAACAGAGGAGGGACTGTTGACTGTGCGTACAGCACTTCTGGACGGCAACTGGCGGTGTTGGAGCCCAGGGACAGGTGGAGGAGGAGGAGGTTGGAGGAGGTAGGAGGGATTGCCACACACACAGCAGGGGAACAGCTGACGTTACTGAACCCCAATAACAGAGGAGCGACTGTTGACTGTGCGTACAGCACTTCTGGACGGCAACTGGCGGTGTTGGAGCCCAGGGACAGGTGGAGGAGGAGGAGGTTGGAGGAGGTAGGAGGAGGTAGGAGGGATTGCCACACACACAGCAGGGGAACAGCTGACGTTACTGAACCCCAATAACAGAGGAGGGACTGTTGACTGTGCGTACAGCACTTCTGGACGGCAACTGGCGGTGTTGGAGCCCAGGGACAGGTGGAGGAGGAGGAGGTTGGAGGAGGTAGGAGGGATTGCCACACACACAGCAGGGGAACAGCTGACGTTACTGAACCCCAATAACAGAGGAGCGACTGTTGACTGTGCGTACAGCACTTCTGGACGGCAACTGGCGGTGTTGGAGCCCAGGGACAGGTGGAGGAGGAGGAGGTTGGAGGAGGTAGGAGGAGGTAGGAGGGATTGCCACACACACAGCAGGGGAACAGCTGACGTTTCTGAACCCCAATAACAGAGGAGGGACTGTTGACTGTGCGTACAGCACTTCTGGACGGCAACTGGCGGTGTTGGAGCCCAGGGACAGGTGGAGGAGGAGGAGGTAGGAGGAGGTAGGAGGGATTGCCACACACACAGCAGGGGAACAGCTGACGTTACTGAACCCCAATAACAGAGGAGGGACTGTTGACTGTGCGTACAGCACTTCTGGACGGCAACTGGCGGTGTTGGAGCCCAGGGACAGGTGGAGGAGGAGGAGGTTGGAGGAGGTAGGAGGGATTGCCACACACACAGCAGGGGAACAGCTGACGTTACTGAACCCCAATAACAGAGGAGGGACTGTTGACTGTGCGTACAGCACTTCTGGACGGCAACTGGCGGTGTTGGAGCCCAGGGACAGGTGGAGGAGGAGGAGGTTGGAGGAGGTAGGAGGGATTGCCACACACACAGCAGGGGAACAGCTGACGTTACTGAACCCCAATAACAGAGGAGGGACTGTTGACTGTGCGTACAGCACTTCTGGACGGCAACTGGCGGTGTTGGAGCCCAGGGACAGGTGGAGGAGGAGGAGGTTGGAGGAGGTAGGAGGAGGTAGGAGGGATTGCCACACACACAGCAGGGGAACAGCTGACGTTACTGAACCCCAATAACAGAGGAGGGACTGTTGACTGTGCGTACAGCACTTCTGGACGGCAACTGGCGGTGTTGGAGCCCAGGGACAGGTGGAGGAGGAGGAGGTTGGAGGAGGTAGGAGGAGGTAGGAGGGATTGCCACACACACAGCAGGGGAACAGCTGACGTTACTGAACCCCAATAACAGAGGAGGGACTGTTGACTGTGCGTACAGCACTTCTGGACGGCAACTGGCGGTGTTGGAGCCCAGGGACAGGTGGAGGAGGAGGAGGTTGGAGGAGGTAGGAGGAGGTAGGAGGGATTGCCACACACACAGCAGGGGAACAGCTGACGTTACTGAACCCCAATAACAGAGGAGGGACTGTTGACTGTGCGTACAGCACTTCTGGACGGCAACTGGCGGTGTTGGAGCCCAGGGACAGGTGGAGGAGGAGGAGGTTGGAGGAGGTAGGAGGAGGTAGGAGGGATTGCCACACACACAGCAGGGGAACAGCTGACGTTACTGAACCCCAATAACAGAGGAGCGACTGTTGGGACTGTGCGTACAGCACTACCAGGCAACAACTAGCGGTGTTGGAGCCCAGGGACAGGTGGAAAAGCAGAGGAACACAATGTAGGCCGAAGCCTGAGAAAGTCGAAAGGGAACCTTTAACCCCCCCCCAAGGCGTTTGTAGCTGAAAGAGCCAGCTTGTGCAGCACAAAAGATGCAAAAGGAAAAGGTGGCTCTTTTCATCATGCTCCTTGCAAACACAGAACTAAACACTTATAAAATGTGTCCCCTGCAACCGTAAAACCGTCCCGGAGGTGGGACTTTCCTTCGTAATGTGACGCAGCCCAGCCGTCATTCCTACCCCCCCGGCGCCGCGCACCGGCTCCTCAGCGTTGTTTTATTCCGTCCAGGAGCCTGCGCTGTTATGTTATCCCGTGGCCAGGCACACTTAGCGCTGCCCGTCTTCTGGCATCATTTGGTGTCTGGATGGCTGCGCCTGTGCGGCCGCGCTGGCAGAGAGCCCGCCTCGCAGTGTCTTCTGATTTAATCCCACTGGGGGCCTGGGATCCATGGACATGCGCAGTGCATATCTGAACCTCCACCTCTCACTCATCTCCCTATGGCTTCTTCAGACTGTGCGGTGTCACGGCCGTGGCATGCTGTTAGGGACCAGCTGACACCGAACAGTCTGAAGAAGCCATAGGGAAATGAGTGAGAGGTGGAGGTTCAGATATGCACTGCGCATGTCCATGGATCCCAGGCCCCCAGTGGGATTAAATCAGAAGACACTGCGAGGCGGGCTCTCTGCCAGCGCGGCCGCACAGGCACAGCCATCCAGACACCAAATGATGCCAGAAGACGGGCAGCGCTAAGTGTGCCTGGCCACGGGATAACATAACAGCGCAGGCTCCTGGACGGAATAAAACAACGCTGAGGAGCCGGTGCGCGGCGCCGGGGGGGTAGGAATGACGGCTGGGCTGCGTCACATTACGAAGGAAAGTCCCACCTCCGGGACGGTTTTACGGTATCAGTGGACACATTTTATAAGTGTTAAGTTCTGCGTGTGCAAGGAGCTAAACAAAAATAGCTACCTTTTCCTTGGGCAGCATTACTGCTGCACAAGGTGGCTCTTTCAGTAACAAACGCCTTGGGGGGGGGGGGACAGATTCCCTTACATTTCAGTTGTTGTGTCAGCGTGGCGGTCGCATGACACATTGCCGGCTACACAGCTGGGGATCAGCTGACGTTACTGAAACCCAATAACACTGGGTCGTATGTTTTGACTGTGCAGACGGCACGTCTGAGCCTCAACTGGCGGTGTTGGAGCCCAGGAATTTAAGTTCAGGTGGTAGAAAGATGAACACAACAGGAGACCTGGATAACGTATACAGTGACCTAATTATTCAATCAGGAGGAGGAGTGGCAAATTCCGGCGAGATCCAGGCCTTGTTCATTTTCAGGAAAGTAAGCCGGTCAACGTTATCGGAGGATAGTCGCATGCGACGGTCAGTTAGTACACCACCTGCAGCACTAAAGACACGTTCCGATAATACACTGGCCGCAGGGCAAGACAGCACCTCCAATGCATACTGGCTTAGCTCTGGCCATGTATCCAGCTTTGAGACCCAAAACTTGAAAGGGGAAGAGCCGTCTGGGAGTACAGCAAGAGGGCAAGACATGTAGTCTGTCACCATCTGACGGAACCGTTGCCTCCTGCTGACTGGAGCCGTCTGTGATGGTGTAGACTTTTGTGGCGGGCACAGAAAACTGTGCCACAGTTCGGCCATACTGGTCTTGCCTTGGGCAGAGGCACTGCTTCTGCTCCCTCTTTGTGCAGAGCCTCCACCACGGCCTGGACGCACTGAGCTGCTTTGGAATGCACTAGCAGCACTTCTCTCAGTTGGAATGGAGAAGATGATGGAATTGACCAGTGTGTCTTGGTACTCCCGCATTTTTCGCTCCCGGTTCAACGGTGTGATGAGGCTTTCTACGTTGTCCCGGTAGCGAGGATCGAGGAGGGTGAACACCCAATAATCAGACATGTTGAGAATGTGGGCGATGCGGCGGTCGTTTCTCAGGCACTGCAGCATGTAATCCACCATGTGCTGCAGACTGCCAACTGCCCAAGAAACGCTGTCCCCTGCTGGAGGCGTGATCTCTGCCCGCTCGTCATCACCCCACCCTCGCTGTACACACTGAGTACTGGACAATTGTGTAACTCCCTCCTCTGGACGGATGTCTTCCTCCTCCATTGACTCCTCCTCATCCTCCTCACAAACGGTCCCCTGCCTACGCGTTTGTGAGGAACCACGTGGCGCTGACTGTCCAGAAGATGATGGAAATGGTGAATCCTCATCCTCCACCTCTTCCACAACATCATCCCTTAGCGCTTGCAGTGATTTTTCAAGCAGGCAGATAAGGGGGACAGTCATGCTGACTAGTGCATCATCTGCACTCGCCATCCGCGTGGAATAATCAAAGGGACGCAAAACCTGGCAGACGTCATTCATAGTGGCCCACTCTGTGGTTGTGAAGTCTGTACGGCGCTGACTGCGACTTTTTTGCGCCTGAAGCAGCTGGTACTCCATTACAGCTTGCTGCTGCTCACACAACCGCTCCAACATATGTAACGTGGAATTCCACCTGGTAGGTAGGTCACATATGATGCGATGTTCCGGCAGGCGGTGTCGGCGCTGCAGAGCCGCAATGCGCGCTTTTGCCGTGCTGGAACGCCGCAAGTGAGCACACTCTAGGCGGACCTTGTGCAGCAGTGCATCAAGATCCGGATAGTCCCTCAAAAAGCTCTGCACGACCAAATTGAGCACATGTGCCAGACATGGGATGTGAGTGAGGTTGCCGAGGCCCAGAGCTGCCACCAGATTTCGGCCATTATCACACACTACCATGCCTGGCTGGAGATTCGCTGGCACAAACCACACATCGCTCTCCTGCTTGATGGCATTCCAGAGCTCCTGCGCTGTGTGGCTACGATTCCCCAAGAAAATTAATTTCAAGACGGCCTGTTGACGTTTGGCCACGGCTGTGCTCATGTCGGTCGTAACAGGTACACGTTCATCACGGGTCCATGTGGAGGTGGACTGTGACGGCTCCTGCAGCGATGATTCTGAGGAACTGGTGTAAGAGGAGGAGTCAATGCGTACAGAATGGATTCCTGCAATCCTTGGAGTGGGCAGGACACGTCCTGCGCCACTCGCACGGTCTGTACCCGGCTCAACGACATTAACCCAATGGGCAGTGAGGGAAAGGTATCGCCCCTGTCCATGTTGACTGGTCCACGCATCGGTGGTGAGGTGGACCTTGCTACTGACGGCGTTCAGTAGCGCGTGTTTTATGTGTCCCTCCACATGCTTCTGCAGGGCAGGGACGGCTTGCCTGCTGAAGTAAAAGCGGCTGGGCACATTGTACTGTGGGACTGCCAATGACATCAAGTCACGGAAGCTGTCAGTCTCCACCAGCCTGAATGACAGCATTTCCAGTGACAGAAGTTTGGCAATGCCTGCAGTCAGAGCCTGTGCTCGTGGGTGGTTTGACGAGAAAGGCCGCCTTTTCTCCCATGCCTGTACTACCGATGGCTGTAGACTGGGCTGGGAGTGTGTGGATGACTGGGAAAGTGGCGCTGCGGGTGGAATTACAGCGGGTCTCTGGACAACAGGGGCAGAGGTTCTTCCACGGCGATCCTGGGAGGACGCCGAACCAGCTGCGTGTGAGGTAGAGGAAGAGGCAACACGAGCTGAAGAGGTGGTAGCTGCCGCTGTTGGTTGGCCTACCTCTTCAGTGTGTTTTTCTAACTCCGCCGGGTGCCTGTTGCGCACATGTTTCCACATGTTGGAGGTATTGAGGTTGCTGACATTTTTCCCTCTTTTGACTTTTTGATGACACACGTTGCATCTGACATAGCAAATGTCATCTGCAACTGTGTCAAAAAAGGACCAGGCACTGCAAGTCTTGGGAGCGCCCTTTTTGGCTTTTGGAAGAGACATGCTCCTAACGGGTGCCAAAGCGGAGGCTGCAGGATCCGCAGTCTTCCCCCTCCCTCTCCCTCTTTGGGCCGTACGGGGAATCTCTTCCTCAGAGCTGCTCCCACCACCTTCCTGTCCCTCACGCCAAGATGGGTCGAGGACCTCATCATCTACACTACCCTCTGCCCCCAACTGCTCCTCCTGGGTAGTCTCAGCAGCAGAGCACGCACCAGTAAGTGGCACCTGAGTGTCATCATCAGCTGATGCGGCCTGCGATGTGGTGACCGGAGCCACTGGCCCACCCGCCTCTTCAGAGGAAGACAGAAAAAGCTGTTGGGCATCACTGCACCCTGCCTCTTCTTCCATTTCTCCAATGCTGCTTGGCTGGCCCCCTGTTTCCAAGCCAAGAGATTCAGAGAACAGAAGTAGAGACGGCTCCTGTCCTGGGCTCTCTGTCTGCCTGGGCAATTTGGCAGGTGGTGAAGAGACAGATGGCTGCTCTCCAGTGCTCTGTGTCTGAGAGGATGTGGCACTAATGGAAGTTGATGCATTAGCTGCCATCCATCCGACAACAGCTTCAATTTGTTCTTCACGCAGCAGCGGTGTACGGCGCTCGGACACAAAGCTTCGCATGAACGACTGTTGCCTGGTGAAAGTGGGTGCTGATGAGTCACCGGTGCCCGCAGCAGGCACAGAATCCCCACGTCCCCTCCCTGCTCCGCGCCCACGCCCACGCCCACGTGCCTTACTCACTGCCTTCTTCATCTTGGTTGACTGATAAAGATAAGCAGAAAAGTACTAACGGATTTGTGTGCTTATTCCTGAGCAACTCCTCCTAACAGGTATAAGAAGCACTAATTATCTAAAGTGTGGACTAGACTTTAATATGAGCTAATGTGGCCTACAGAAATGTAAAGTGGTGTAACTGGTGTGTTTGGTGAACTTTATTATTTATTTATTTTTTGGGGGCTGAACTGACAACAGATAGAGCTGCAATCACACGGAGACCGTGCAGACAGACGTAAACGGCGCTACAAGGCCCAAAAACCCTCCTCTACTTTATCCTATGTAGTGTTTTTCCACAAATTAGCTGGAGACGGGTGGAAAGACACTAATAGGATTTTTTTGAATAAATTAGCAGCAGACTACACTATTTGGAAAAAAAAGAAAATTGATTTGGCGGTATGACGCAGTGAAAAACCCTGAGCTGGAGACAACCAGGCTATAGCTGCTCACAGATTACAGGGCGAGCTGCAGTCACACGGAGACCGTGCAGACAGCCGTAAACGGCGCTGCAAGGCCCAAAAACCCTCCTCTACTTTATCCTATGTAGTGTTTTTCCACAAATTAGCTGGAGACGGGTGGAAAGACACTAATAGGATTTTTTTAAATTAATTAGCAGCAGACTACACTACTTTGAAAAAAAAGAAAATTGATTTGGCAGTATGACGCAGTGAAAAACCCTGAGCTGGAGACAACCAGGCTATAGCTGCTCACAGATTACAGGGCGAGCTGCAGTCACACGGAGACCGTGCAGACAGCCGTAAACGGCGCTGCAAGGCCCAAAAACCCTCCTCTACTTTATCCTATGTAGTGTTTTTCCACAAATTAGCTGGAGACGGGTGGAAAGACACTAATAGGATTTTTTTAAATTAATTAGCAGCAGACTACACTACTTTGAAAAAAAAGAAAATTGATTTGGCGGTATGACGCAGTGAAAAACCCTGAGCTGGAGACAACCAGGCTACAGCTGCTCACAGATTACAGGGCGAGCTGCAGTCACACGGAGACCGTGCAGACAGCCGTAAACGGCGCTGCAAGGCCCAAAAACCCTCCTCTACTTTATCCTATGTAGTGTTTTTCCACAAATTAGCTGTAGACGGGTGGAAAGACACTAATAGGATTTTTTAAAATTAATTAGCAGCAGACTACACTACTTTGAAAAAAAAGAAAATTGATTTGGCGGTATGACGCAGTGAAAAACCCTGAGCTGGAGACAACCAGGCTACGGCTGCTCACAGACTACAGGGCGAGCTGCAGTCACACGGAGACCGTGCAGACAGCCGTAAACGGCGCTGCAAGGCCCAAAAACCCTCCTCTACTTTATCCTATGTAGTGTTTTTCCACAAATTAGCTGGAGACGGGTGGAAAGACACTAATAGGATTTTTTTAAATTAATTAGCAGCAGACTACACTACTTTGAAAAAAAAGAAAATTGATTTGGCGGTATGACGCAGTGAAAAACCCTGAGCTGGAGACAACCAGGCTACAGCTGCTCACAGATTACAGGGCGAGCTGCAGTCACACGGAGACCGTGCAGACAGCCGTAAACGGCGCTGCAAGGCCCAAAAACCCTCCTCTACTTTATCCTATGTAGTGTTTTTCCACAAATTAGCTGTAGACGGGTGGAAAGACACTAATAGGATTTTTTAAAATTAATTAGCAGCAGACTACACTACTTTGAAAAAAAAGAAAATTGATTTGGCGGTATGACGCAGTGAAAAACCCTGAGCTGGAGACAACCAGGCTACGGCTGCTCACAGACTACAGGGCGAGCTGCAGTCACACGGAGACCGTGCAGACAGCCGTAAACGGCGCTGCAAGGCCCAAAAACCCTCCTCTACTTTATCCTATGTAGTGTTTTTCCACAAATTAGCTGGAGACGGGTGGAAAGACACTAATAGGATTTTTTTGAATAAATTAGCAGCAGACTACACTACTTGGGAAAAAAAAAAAAAAAGGAACAGTATGAGGCAATGAACCACCCTCCCTGAACTGAATACAACCAACTATGGATGGCCTATGTGGCTGCACTCAGACTGGAGACTGGGCTGCACTCACACACACACACACACAGACCCTGCAGATCGCTGTGAAAACAGCGCTACAAGGCAAAAGCAAGGTGAATAGTAGGTGAACACAGCGGTTGCTAAATTAGCCTTTGGAAAGCACAAAGAAGCAAATCGCTATCTCTAAACTGTCCCTCAGTCAGCAAACAGCGTCCTGTCACTAACTGAATTCACAGCAGAGTGATCGCAAAATGGCGCCAGCGACTTTTAAACTGCATCATGACATCATTACACCAGCCAATCACAGCCTTGCCAGTAGTTTCATGCCCTCCATGCTAAACAGGATGTGCCCACACTTGGAATCAATCTCATTGGCTGAATTTCTGCTTTTTGAATCTTAGAACTTCCGATTCCGGTATCCGATACGCGGCAAGTATCGGAATCCCGGTATCGGAATTCCGATACCGCAAGTATCGGCCGATACCCGATACTTGCGGTATCGGAATGCTCAACACTAGTGATGACCACTTAAAGGGCTTTTCGTTCTTTGTCAAGGAAGTAATGGGACGGACAATATCAGAAAAATTTTGAATGAAGCGTCTGTAGAAATTTGCAAAACCAATAAAACGTTGGACCTCCTTAACGTTCTTGGGTACCGGCCAGTCAAGGATAGCCTGAATCTTGCCAGATTCCATGTTCAGCCCCTGGGGAGAGATGATATAACCTAAGAACTGTATCTCAGAACGATGTAACTCGCATTTCTCCGGCTTAATATACAGATGGTTCTCTTTCAGACGTCTTAAAACAGCTTTGACATGTTCTTCATGTTCCTGTAGAGAGTCAGAAAAGATTAGAATATCGTCCAAATAGATCACCACAAACTGGTCCAACAAATCTCTGAAAATGTCATTAGCAAGGTGTTGAAACGTTGCTGGGGCATTACAAAGCCCAAAGGGCATCACGAGATATTCAAAGTGTCCATACCGGCATCGGAATGCTGTCTTCCACTCATCCCCTGAACGAATACGCACCAAATTATAAGCCCCACGATGATCCAGTTTAGAGAACACCTTAGCATGGTGGACTCTTTCCAGTAATTCGGGAATCAGAGGCAAAGGGTAATGGTTTCGCACGGTTACCTTATTGAGTTTCCGATAGTCAACACAGGGTCTCATCCTTCTTTTTTACAAAAAATATAGGTGCCCCTGCTGGTGAGGAAGAAGGACGTATGAAGCCTTTGGCCAAATTTTCATCAATATACTCCTTTAAGGCTTGAAGCTCAGGTGCCGCCAAAGGGTATACGTTACCAAAAGGAATAGCTGCCCCAGGAAGCAGCTCAATGGGACAGTCATAATGCCTGTGTGGAGGAAGCTGATCTGCATTTTTCTTGTCACAGATGTCAGAGAACTCTTTATATGCTGGAGGTAAAGAAAATACCTGTACATGTGGTTCCGTAGCCGTGGAATTAGGGACAGCTTCTGTTAACGCTGAGATGCTCCTTGTTGGAAAGATAATCTCCTTGGTCTCCCAGTTGATAATTGGGTTCTGAGAACGCAACCAAGGAATGCCTAAAATCACAGGAAAATGAGGAGAAGAAATTAGCAAGAAAGAAAGTTGCTCCTGATGATTAGGCTCCAAAAAAATTTCAAGGGGTGCGGTCTCCTGATCCACAGGCCCTGAGATTAGAGGTGACCCATCCACTGTTTCCATGGTAATTGGAGAGGCTCTTTGCTGAATTTCAATACCATGTTCCTTGGCAAAAGCGATATCCATGAAATTGCCACCTGCACCGGAGTCAATCATAGCTGCACTGGAAATCCACTGTCCTGAACACAGGATCTTAATAGGGAGAGAACAGTGAGAGTTCTTCTCCTTCAGCTCCTTGGGGGTGAAGTCGTAGAAAGTGAATGGAATACAGCGTTTAAAGGCAGGCTACATTCAGAGATGTCATATTCATCATCACAGTTGTCATACACCTCCTACTGCTGCTAGCACCTTGTTAGGCCATCTAGGACACTTATGACAATTGATCAAGAAGTGGTCAGACTGGCCGCAGTAGAAACATAGACTTTCACGAAGGTGATGCTCCCGGCACTCATTGATCTCGTGCCTCTGAATGGAATCAATTTGCATGAGCACCTCCTCCACCTCCCGAGAGGTTTTACCTGCAGGCTCTTTGGAAGGAAGGGAAAAGTTAGAAATATGGTTATATGCAGCAAATTTCTCCTGCCTACGCTCAGTAAGGCGAATGTCTATGTGCACACAATGCTGTATAAATGTCTCTAGCTCTTGTGGTGACTCAGAGCGAGCTAGTTCATCTTTTATAATACTAGACAGACCCCTTTTAAAAATAGGCAATTGTGCATAACTGTCCCAATTGGTATCTACCGCTAATCTCCTGAATTCAGTGGCATACTCAATAACAGAACGTTTAGCCTGGCGTAAAGACAACAAAGCAGATTCAGCGGTTGCACTGTGATTAGGGTCATCAAACGTTAATGCCATAGCGGCCAAGAAATCATCCAAGTTAATTAACCATGGGTCACGAGACTCAATCATCGGATTCACCCAGGCGAGCGCTCGTGAGGTCAGTAGCATTATTACACACAATAATTTGGATCAATCAGTAGGAAAACGGTCAACATGCACATCAACATATAGCATACATTGATTCACAAAGCCACAAAATTTGTCGCAATCACCATTAAATCTGAATGGGGGCAACTTAGATGGGCTAGCTGGTGGCGGTTGCACAGAGGATAAAGTCACTTGTGCAGCTATTTGCGTGCTTATGTCCTGAAAAGCCCATCCATACTGGGACTCTATGCCAGCAAGTTTGTTTTCCTGGGCTGCCATGCGGTTGCTTAAGTCCTGCAAAGTTTGTCCAAACACTTGTTGATTGTGTTCAAAGCTTCCAAACTTCTTTTGCAGACCTTCCACATCTTTCTGCAGTGATCTAATTATGGAAAACACCTGCTCTAATCTGCTTTCTGCAGTCATTGTTCCAGCAGTCTCCTTTTTTTTTTTAAGGCTAGAGTATCCTGTAATAATTATAGGGGATAACTCAGGAGACTCTTTGCGTGGAACAAGACAACTACAGGACACATTTTTATAAGTGGTAAAGTCTATATTATCACACGGTGATTCAAACAGGTGCAGAGAGAAACTCAAGTCCACAACACTTGGTGTAAATATTAAACGCATCTTAGCAGTCTATAGGAAACTTCAGAGGAAAATGCAATCAAGCAGAAAGTCTATGAAGCACAGTTATTCTTGAGGATACTTGACACGAAAAAATCCTTGTCTTAGTCCAAACACAGATAGATAAGCTTATAAGGCAGTTCAAATCATATCTTAGCTCAACCAGGGAGGCCTGGTTAATAGTATCAGGTTTTTGCAGAGCAGCAAAGCTTACATGTCCAGCAAATGCAGATGGAAGTAAACACGAGCAGCAGATGAAGGAGGATTACTGGAAACTGGTGTATGCAGCAGGAACTCAGAGCAGAGTAGCAGGATCACCACACAGGTTCACAGGAGCAGGTATATAGCCAGGGAGTAATCAGAGGTCAGGAGCTGGATGCAAGGCAGAATACTCTAGCACAGACTGAAGGCTGGGGTGGAGTTTTATAGCAGGAAGACACAGTGCACATGAGACCAAAGACGCCATGTTGGAAAAGGGCAGTAATGCACAAAAGGTAAAAAATATTCAGAGTCCTGACATTACTCCCTCCTTAGAAGCGGCCTCAGGACGATCCTGGACCTGGTTTCTCAGGGAATCTCTGATGAAAACGAGAAATCTTCTGTTGGGCATGATGTTTTCCACAGGTTCCCAAGAGTCTTCCTCAGGGGGATATCCCTGCCATCTTATCAGATATTGGAGCCGATTCCTGCGAATCCTGGAATCAATAATTTCCTCCACCACAAATTGTTCTTGCCCATCAATCACCACAGGCTGTGGAGGTGGCACAACATGTCCCTGGAAGGTATTAGGAGATACAGGCTTTAGTAAAGAAACATGGGTGTACCTTCTTAGTCCTAGACAGCTTCAGCCGGCAGGCCACAGAGCTCACAATACTATTGATCTTGAAAGGGCCAATGAATTTCTGTCCACGTTTTTGTGAAGGAACGTTTAACTTCAGATTCTTAGTTGCTAACCACACGGAATCTCCTACCTTGAACATGGGTGCAGGTCTACGGAATTTATCAGCCGATCTCTTATAACGTTCTTGAGCTGTGGTCAGGGATTCCTTCAGAAACTCCAGATTTTGTCTCATCGCAGTCAGCCTTTCCTCCACTGCGGGAACCGGAGAATTAATTGGAGACCTAGGTAAAATACATGGATGATAACCCAGATTGGCAAAGAAAGGTGTAAATTTAGTGGAGGCGCTCTGAGAATTATTATATGAAAATTCGGCTAACGGCAGCAACTCCAACCAATCATCCTGGAGATGGCTGACATAGCATCTTAGATATTGTTCCAGCGTCTGGTTGGTACGCTCAGTCTGACCATTTGTCTGGGGATGGTAAGCGGAAGAGAGACAGACATTAATATTGAGTGCAGAGCAAAACCCCTTCCAGAATCTTGAAGTGAACTGTACTCCACGGTCAGAGATGATCTCATCCGGAACCCCATGCAACCGAAAGACATTCTGAGTAACTAAGTTCACTGTATCGTTAGCTGAGGGGTGGCAGGTGCATGAAACAAAATGAGCGGCTTTACTCAGGCGATCAACTACTACCATGATCGTATTCATGACTCCCGATGTAGGCAGTTCCACAATAAAGTCCATTGATATAGACCCCCAAGGGTGGGACGGAACAGGTAATGGTTGTAGAAGACCCGTAGGTGCCACATGAGGAGTCTTGTAACGGGCACATACCTCGCAAGAGAGAACATAGTCCTTGGTGTCCTTCAGGCAAGTTGGCCACCAGAAGAATCGGCTCAGGAACTCTTGTGTCTTCTGTACCCCCTGTGACCAGCCAACTTGGAGTCATGTACCAACTTGAGGATCTGCAGACGGACGACCTCAGGGATGTAGATACATCGATCTCTGAACCACATGCCACCCTTAAAGACAAGATTAATATCCACAGGTGGGTTGGCCAGAAATACATTGCCATCATAGGCCTCCCTGCACTCCTTCCACAAGTCCTGATCGTGGATAACTCTGATGAAATTGGCATCAGATAGAATGGTCTTGGACGGGGCTCCAGGTACGGAATCCACAGCATGGATTCGGGATAAAGCATCAGCCTTCCCATTACGAGAACCTGGACGGTACGAGATAACAAAGTTAAATTGATTTAAAAATAAGTTCCAATGAGCCTGACGAGGAGAAAGACATCTAGCGGATCTAAGGAACTCTAAATTGCGATGATCAGTTAGCACTATGATCTGTTGTGCAGCTCCTTGCAGATGATGCCTCCATTCTTTGAAAGCCGCAATAATAGCCAGCAATTCCTTGTCTCCCATGTCGTAATTCTTCTCTGCTGAGGTTAGTCTACGGGAAAAGAAAACACAAGGATGTAGCAGACCCTTCTCTCCAGTTCTTTGGGAGAGAATAGCCCCCAAAGCATTATCAGAAGCGTCCACCTCCACAATGAAAGAAAGTGTTGGATCTGGGTGTATCAACAGCAGTGCTGATGTGAAACAGATCTTAAGCCGATCAAAAGCTTATTGAACCTGTGATGACCACTTAAAGGGCTTTTCCTTCTTTGTCAAGGAAGTAATGGGATGGACAATATCAGAAAAATTTCGAATGAAGCGTCTGTAGAAATTTGCAAAACAAATAAAACGTTGGACCTCCTTAACGTTCTTGGGTACCGGCCAGTCAAGGATAGCCTGAATCTTACCAGATTCCATGTTCAGCCCCTGGGGAGAGATGATATAACCTAAGAACTGTATCTCAGAACGATGGAACTCGCATTTCTCCGGCTTGATATACAGATGGTTCTCTTTCAGACGTCTTAAAACAGCTTTGACATGTTCTTCATGTTCCTGTAGAGAGTCAGAAAAGATTAGAATATCGTCCAAATAGATCACCACAAACTGGTCCAACAAATCTCTGAAAATGTCATTAGCAAGGTGTTGAAACGTTGCTGGGGCATTACAAAGCCCAAAGGGCATCACGAGATATTCAAAGTGTCCATACCGGCATCGGAATGCTGTCTTCCACTCATCCCCTGAACGAATACGCACCAAATTATAAGCCCCACGATGATCCAGTTTAGAGAACACCTTAGCATGGCAGACTCTTTCCAGTAATTCGGGAATCAGAGGCAAAGGGTTTCTTACGGTTACCTTATTGAGTTTCTGATAGTCAACACAGGGTCTCATCCTTCTTTTTTACAAAAAATATAGGTGCCCCTGCTGGTGAGGAAGAAGGACGTATGAAGCCTTTGGCCAAATTTTCATCAATATACTCCTTTAAGGCTTGAAGCTCAGGTGCCGCCAAAGGGTATACGTTACCAAAAGGAATAGCTACCCCAGGAAGCAGCTCAATGGGACAGTCATAATGCCTGTGTGGAGGAAGCTGATCTGCATTTTTCTTGTCACAGATGTCAGAGAACTCTTTATATGCTGGAGGAAAAGAAAATACCTGTACATGTGGTTCCATAGCCGTGGAATTAGGGACAGCTTCTGTTAACGCTGAGTTGCTCCTTGTTGGAAAGATAATCTCCTTGATCTCCCAGTTGATAATTGGGTTCTGAGAATGCAACCAAGGAATGCCTAAAATCACAGGAAAATGAGTAGAAGAAATTAGCAAGAAAGAAAGTTGCTCCTGATGATTAGGCTCCAAAAAAATTTCAAGGAGTGCGGTCTCCTGATCCACAGGCCCTGAAATTAGAGGTGACCCATCCACTGTTTCCATGGTAATTGGAGAGGCTCTTTGCTGAATTTCAATACCATGTTCCTTGGCAAATGCGATATGGGGGCAACTTAGATGGGCTAGCTGGTGGCGGTTGCCCAGAGGATAAAGTCACTTGTGCAGCTATTTGCGTGCTTATGTCCTGAAAAGCCCATCCATACTGGGACTCTATGCCAGCAAGTTTGTTTTCCTGGGCTGCCATGCAGTTGCTTAAGTCCTGCAAAGTTTGTCCAAACACTTGTTGATTGTGTTCAAAGCTTCCAAACTTCTTTTGCAGACCTTCCACATCTTTCTGCAGTGATCTAATTATGGAAAACACCTGCTCTAATCTGCTTTCTGCAGTCATTGTTCCAGCAGTCTCCTTTTTTTTAAGGCTAGAGTATCCTGTAATAATTATAGGGGATAACTCAGGAGACTCTTTGCGTGGAACAAGACAACTACAGGACACATTTTTATAAGTGGTAAAGTCTATATTATCACACGGTGATTCAAACAGGTGCAGAGAGAAACTCAAGTCCACAACACTTGGTGTAAATATTAAACGCATCTTAGCAGTCTATAGGAAACTTCAGAGGAAAATGCAATCAAGCAGAAAGTCTATGAAGCACAGTTATTCTTGAGGATACTTGACACGAATAAATCCTTGTCTTAGTCCAAACACAAATAGATAAGCTTATAAGGCAGTTCAAATCATATCTTAGCTCAACCAGGGAGGCCTGGTTAATAGTATCAGGTTTTTGCAGAGCAGCAAAGCTTACATGTCCAGAAAATGCAGATGGAAGTAAACACGAGCAGCAGATGAAGGAGGATTACTGGAAACTGGTGTATGCAGCAGGAACTCAGAGCAGAGTAGCAGGATCACCACACAGGTTCACAGGAGCAGGTATATAGCCAGGGAGTAATCAGAGGTCAGGAGCTGGATGCAAGGCAGAATACTCTAGCACAGACTGAAGGCTGGGGTGGAGTTTTATAGCAGGAAGACACAGTGCACATGAGACCAAAGACGCCATGTTGGAAAAGGGCAGTAATGCACAAAAGGTAAAAAATGTTCAGAGTCCTGACAATAACGACAGAACAGCACAGTGCAGAGGTCTAGTAAAAATGCTCCAGAATCATTATTCCATGCATTGTACAATTATTTACTAAAACAGGTTCTATCTAAAAGAAGAAAAAAAACAAAAAAAACTTTGTAGAAAAAATCCAGCTCACCGCAGTAGAATCCATTGGCCGTACACAGAAAGAAGTTCGTGTTAGCAGCAAACAAGCAATATCAAAGAAGGAAAGGTATCCTGCAACAGATCCATCCGTGAATAATTATTTAAAAAAAAAATCTTTAATGTATAACATGGTTAAAATTATGGCATAAAACCATTATTTTAGGAAAAAGGCAAGTAACCCGGGAAACTCATGGCCTTACGCGTTTCAAACCGAGTGGTTCTTAATCATAGTTCTATTTAAAAGATGCTATTTTGTTCATAAATATAATGTGAGGTGTTGTTAATTCACAAAGACATTTTTAAACAACACAATCTACTGCAGTATAACATAAATTGCAATAGTACTGTGTAAGTAAACACAGTAGTATGCTTACCTAAATAAAAACAAATCGCTCTTGCTCATGGTACAGTCTGCCATGTTTGATGAAAATGAGCAGATTTTGGTTATTTCTTAATGAAGTCTTCCCTTGAACATTTTTCCCCATAAACATGTCTATATGTGCTGAGCCATAGGGGGAACCCAGATGATGTATAGGGGCCAGTTGAGATACATAGTTCCACTGTCACAGTAGCTGAAGTGGGTTACTGGACCCCTAAACACTTCCCTTGAGTCCACAAGTGTCAATAGAGGGTGGTGGCGCTTTTGGACATGGTATAGAATTCCCTGAAGCAACAAGAAACACTTTTTAACTTGCAAATGTAACTCTTCAATCTTTACTGAAGGAGATAACAGTTTACAATCTTTCTTAAAGGGGATTAAAAAAATTAATTTTAATCAATATGTTCCTGTGCTGAGATAATCTTATGAATGTGCCCCTGTACTGTGTAAAGGCTGTGTCTGACAGTGCAGGAAGATGGTCTGATCATAGCAGATCTTCTGGGCAGAGGAGGAATCAAAAAAGTATACAGACAGGACAAAAAGGATCACAGCTGATTCTTTCTGTGAAGTAAAACTTTACTTAAAAACAGGCAAGGAAATGTTTTGCCTCACTAAAAGAATCTACCATGATCCCATGCTGTTAAGGCAAAGTGGCTGTTGTTCACAGTATAGGATACACTCAGTTTTTTGATTATGAGGAGGTTTTGTCTCCTTGTGAAGCAAGCAAGTTTAGGGCATCTCAGGGGCGATCGGAGTACAGTGCACTTTGCTTGCTATTGGAGGAATTGTTAAAGGAAACTGCCGTCCAAGTAATCCTTTACTGATGAAGGGACCTTCACCGATTGGCTCTCCATGTTAACACACTAGGTGTATAGCGTTATTCACAGTTTTAGGTGTTACCATTCCCAATTGCAGGGAGTAGGGCAAAGTTCTTGGTGTGGAAAATATGTTGCACTGGTTCTGGCTGGAAGCGCATAGAATAACGAGTTAGGCTATGTGCACACGTTCCGGATTATTCGCGGATTTTTCGCACTTTTTTTCGGTGGCTTTCCGCAACAAAAACGCATAAAAAACGCATAAATTAAGCATCCCATCATTATTAATGGTTTCCGCTATTTATGTACACATGTTGCGTTTTTTTCCACAAAAAAAAACGCATGCGGAAAAAAACGCAGCATGTTCATTAATTCTGCTAATTTTAAGCAGATTTAGCACTATATTATTGCATTGGGAACCTCCGGAAAAAAATGCGAAAAATCTGCACAAAAAACTTGCAAAATACGCAATAAAAACGCATACATATGCATCCCATCATTTATAATGCATTCTACAATTTTTGTGCATATGTTTTCTCGGAAAAAAAGGCATCGCGGTAAAAAACGCAGCATGTTCATTCATTTATGGTGCATTTCCCACTATATTATTGCATTGGGAACCTCCGGGAAAAAATGCAAAAAATCAGCCAAAAAAAGTGCAAAAAAAGCATGCGGATTTCTTGCAGAAAATGTCCGGTTTTGTTCAGGAAATTTCTGCAAGGAATCCTGACATGTAAACACAGCCTAAAAGAGACTTCAGGCTCATGGATAGAGCATAGAGTGATCCGGATAATCTGAAGAGTGGTGGCGCCACTCACAAGAGGATTTGAATGGTGCTGAATACTGGAGAAGATAGCAGTAAGTGAGTATATTAACACACTGACTCTACAGGTTATACAGGCTATACATATATACATAGTGTAGTGCAGCGGTGTTCACACCATGCAGTAATCAGGCAGTGACTCAGTAAAGTAAAAACAAAATGTCTTTAATGTCCAAAAACTCACAAACGAAAAGCAAATGGTATCCTCCGAATCGCAGCTGGGGTGACAAAGCAGTCTGTACCTGAGACCGGTTGTAGTGGGTGATTGCCCCACCGTGTCACACTGAGGGGGCACCAGGTATTTGCTTCCCTTGGCCCAGTGCTGACTCCACACATAAGCCAGATGTTGCAGCTAGCAAACTAACACACCCAACCTTTGCAGCAGCGATTTTAAATTAGATCTCTGGCCATGGACCACTTATAAGTAAAGGTACCTTCACACTAAACGATATCGCTAGCGATCCGTGACGTTGCAGCGTCCTGGCTAGCGATATCGTTGTGTTTGACAGGCAGCAGCGATCAGGATCCTGCTGTGATATCGCTGGTCGTTGCTGAAAGTTCAGAACTTTATTTGGTCGTCAGATCGGCGTGTATCGTCGTGTTTGACAGCCAAAGCAACGATGCCAGCGATGTTTTACAGTGGTAACCAGGGTAAATATCGGGTTACTAAGCGCAGGGCCGTGCTTAGTAACCCGATGTTTACCCTGGTTACCATTGTAAAAGTAAAAAAAAAAAAACAGTACATACTCACCCTCTGATGTCTGTCACGCGTCCCTTGCCGTCTGCTTCCCGCACTGACTGTGATTGCCGGCCGTAAAGTGAAAGCAGAGCACAGCGGTGACGTCACCGCTGTGCTGTACTTTACGGCCGGCAATCACAGTCAGTGTAGGAAGCAGACGGCAAGGGACGCGTGACAGACATCAGAGGGTGAGTATGTACTGTTTTTTTTTACTTTTACAATGGTAACCAGGGTAAACATCGGGTTACTAAGCGCGGCCCTGCGCTTAGTAACCCGATGTTTACCCTGGTTACCCAGGGACCTCAGCATCGTTGCTGGTCTCTCCAGCGACCACACAGCGACACTGCAGCGATCGGCATCGTTGTCGATATCGCTGCAGCGTCGCTTAGTGTGAAGGTACCTTAAGACCCGGGTGGAGATAGTGAACCACCCCACTACCATCCTGTAGTTCACCCCAAAAATAAAAGGCCATGCCAGGATTTCTTAAATCTGCCTTTGGCAAATAGCTTGCCCAAGACTAAACTTAATTTTATTCTGCAATACAGCCACAGCTATGTCTGTGATTGCAATTTAATGCGCTCCAGCGCTCTCAATATGCTTCTATGCGCATCCTGGGGGATACATACCGTCTCTCACATATAATTCTCCTCACAGACTCACAATAGGAATATAGAAGTTGGAATATTCCTTGTCAAAATTACTGTTATTGTGAACAGTTAAGCAAGTTGAAGATGAAATGATCTCTAGGTCTGAATATGACACATTTCCTTTGTATTTTTGGCAAAAAAATATATACCATATTTTCTGGTGTATAAGACGACTGGGCGTATAAGACGACACCCAACTTTTCCATATAAAATATGGAGTTTGGGATATACTCACCGTATTAGAAGGGGGTCATCTTATACGCCCAGTTGTCTTATACGGCGTGTGTGGTCCGGATGGTTCCCAGGGTCTGGAGGAGAGGAGACTCTCCTTCAGACCCTGGGATCCATATTCACGTAAAAAAAAAAGAATAAAAATAAAAAATATGGATATACTTACCCTCCGACGGCCCCCGGCCACGACGTCATTTCCGGCCTTCGTGCAATGCATCCTTGGGAACAGAGGCCACCGCTTGCACTGCTGAGAGCCGAGGGCCGTCGGAGGGTAAGTATATCCATATTTTTTATTTTTATTCTTTTTTTTTACATGAATATGGATCCCAGGGCCTGAAGGAGAGTCTCCTCTCCTCCAGACCCTGGGAACCTTCAAGGACCGCTCCCTGCACACGTTGTACCCGGCGTACAAGACGACCCCCTACTTTTGAGTCGTCTTATTCGCATAGTAATTTTTTTTATTTAAAAAATTACAAAAGGGAAAATGGGCCGATGCAAAAGTTTGGGCACCTTTGGAGATTGATGGGCTCAGGTAACTTTGACAAAGGTTTGAGACCTTAGTTAACCTGCTAGCATTATTGCTTTTTCACTATCATTGTTAGGAAAGGCCAGGTGATGTAAATTTCCCAGCTTAATAAAAAGCCAGTCTCCCCTAACCTCATGCCAAAAAAAGCAGCCATGGGTTTTTCTAAGCAGCTGCCTACCACTCTGAAAATGAAAATGGTGGAGGATCACAAAGCAGCAGAAGGCTATAAGAAGATAGCGACGTGTTTTCAAATTGCCTTTTCCTCAGTTCAAAATGTAATTAAGAAATGGCAGTTAAATGGAACAGTGGAGGTCAGGATAAGATCAGTAAGACCAAGGAAAATTTCAGTGAGAGTTGCTCATAGGATTGCTATAGAGGCAAATCAGAACCCCTGCTTGACTACAAAAGACCTTTAGAAAGATTTAGCAGACTCTAGAGTTGTGGTACATTGTTTTACTGTTCAGAAACACATGCATAAATATGGCCTTCATGGAAGAAACAAAAGAAAACCTCTCCTGCATCCTTATCATAAAATTCAGAGTCAAAAGTATGCAAAAGAACATGTGAACAAGCCAAGTGCATTTTGGAAATAAGTCCTGTGGACCAATGAGGTTAAAATAGAACTCTTTGGCCACAATGATCAAAGGTATGTGTGGAGAGAAAAAGGCACAGAATTTCAGGAAAAGAACATTTCACCAACCATTAAGCATTAGGGGGGATCAATCATGCTTTGAGGTTGTGTAGCAGCCAATGGCATGAGGAACGTTTCATGCGTAGAGGGAAGAATGGATTTAATTAAATTTCAAAAAATTCTGTAAAAAAGCTGAAGTTGGAAAGAGAATGGCTTCTACAAATGGATAATGGTTCTAAACACATGTCAAAATCCACAATAGATTACCTCAAAAGGCGGAAGCTGAAGGTTTTACAGTGGCCCTGACAGTTCCCTTATCTGAACATCATTGAAAATTTGTGGTAGACCTCAAAATAGCAGTGCATGCAAGACGACCTAGGTATGATACAGAACTGGAAGAATTTTCTGAGGAAGAATGAATTAAAATCCCTCAAACAAGAACTGAAAGACTCTTGGTTAGCTACAAAAAGCATTTGCAAGCTGTAATACTTTTTAAAGGGAGTGCTACTAGGTAGTAACCATGCAGGGTGCCCAGACTTTTGCATCAGCCCATTTTCCTTTTGGTAACTTTTAAAATGAAAAAAACAATTGACAATTCATTTCATTGCCTAAAATACAAAGGAAATGTGCAATCTTTAAATTTAAGCCTTTTAGAGATGATTTAATCTTCAGCTTGCTTAACTTTTGACAATAACAGTAATTTTGACAAGTAGTGCCCAAACTTTTACATGCCACTGTATACATGGTTAGGGGAAAAAAATCAAGGGAGGGCTTTTTTAATTTTTTGTGATGAAAATATGGAGGGTACTAGAATTTAGGTAGTTTCATTGAAATTTCCTGGCTTCTGTAAATACAGGTGCTTTTCACAAAATTAGAATACTATCAAAAAGTTAATTTATTTACGAAAAGTGAAACTCAAATATTATATAGAGTCATTTCAAACAGAGTGATCTATTTCAAGTGTTTATTTCTGTTAATGTTTATGATTATGGCTTACTGCCAATGAAAACCCCAAAGTCATTATCTCAGTAAATTAGAATACTTTATAACACCAGCTTGAAAAATTATTTTAAAATCCGAAATGTTGGCCTACTGAAATGTATGTTCAGTAAATGCACTCAATACTTGGTCAGGGCTCCTTTTGCATCAATTACTGCCTCACTGAGGTGTGGCATGGAGGTGACCAGCCTGTGGCACTGTTGAGGTGTTACGGAAGCCCCGGTTGCTTTGATAGCAGCCTTCAGCTCCTCTGCATTGTTGGGTCTGGTGTCTCTCATCTTCCTCTTGACAATATCCCATAGATTCTATGGGCTTAAGGTCAGGGGAGTTTGCTGGCCAATCATACACAGTGATGCTGATGTTTTTAAACCAGGTATTGGTACTTTTGGCAGTGTGGACAGGTGCCAAGTCCTACTGGAGAATGAAATTTCCATCTCCAAAAAAGCTTGTCGGCAAAGGGAAGTGCTCAAAAATTTCCTGGTAGACGGCTGCGCTGACTTTGGTCTTGATAAATCACAGTGGTCCTATACCAGCAGATGACATGGCTCCCAAAACAATCATTGATTGTGGAAACTTCTCAATAGACCTCAAGCTGCTTGGGACCTACCTTGATTTCCAAATGAAATGTAAAATTTACTTTCATCAGAAAACAGCACCTTGGACCACTGTGCAGCAGTCCAGTTCTTTTTCTCCTTGGCCCATGTAAGATGCTTCTGCGCTGTCTATTGGTCATGAGTGGCTTGACACAAGGAATGCAACACTTGTAGGCCATGTCCTGGATACGTCTGTGTGTGGTGGCTCTTGAAACAATGATGACAGCAACAGTCCACTCCTTGTGAATCTCCCCCAAATTTTTTAATGGCCTTTTAACAATCCTTTCAAGTCTGGGGTTATCCTGGTTGCTTGTGAACCTTGTTCTGCCACACTTTTTTATTCCACTCAACTTTCCATTAATATGCTTGGATACAGCACTCTCTGAACAGCCAGCTTATTTAGCAATGACCTTTTGTTGCTTACCGTCCTTGTGGAGTCAATGACTGCCTTCTGGATATCTGTCAAGTCAGCAGTCTTCCCTATGAATGGGGAGCCTACTGAAACAGACTAAGGGACCTTTTTAAATGCTAAGGAAGCCTTTGCAGGTGTTTTTGTTATTTATTCTAATTTACTGAGCTAATGACTTTTGAGTTTTCATTGGCTGTAAGCCATAATCATCAACATTAACAGAAATAAACACTTGAAATAGATTCCTCTGTCTGTAATGACTCTATATAATATATGAGTTTCACTTTTTATATTGAAGGACTGAAATAAATTAACTTTTTGATGACATTCTAATTTTGTGAGAAGCATCTGCATACCTACAGTCTACCTAATGGCAGTGTTTAGGAGTTCTATAATTGCATACAAATAAGGCTTTGTTTACGTTAGCCTCATGACTTCCATTCATCATCGAGCATTTCAAGCTATGATTGTTCATTTTTCAATATATCATAAGAAATCCATAAAAACACAATTACTTATGATGTGGAATATATAATGCTACAGACTGGTATGACCTTGTCGTCAAATATATAAAAAAACCTTGATGAAAAGGAGATGGGGATCTGAACAGAGCTTGTCTTTGCTCATTGTCCTAGATTAAGATCAATTATTTTAGTGGAAAGATTAACCAACTTTGCAAGAGATCCTTGTTTTGACTAAGAATTTGACTGTTTCATCCAATATATGCAGTTTCCCTTTTACTTAAGTCTCCCTTTGGTTTTTGGATATACTTTTTTTTTTCATTTTAATCAGTATTTTAATGACTTGTATGTCTTAATGACTTTACTTTGTACTTGAATGTAACATATTAGTCCTTTAGAAAGCAGAATGGATGTGGCGGTTAATAAGAGCGGCATTAAAGATGTTGCTGAGTGAGCGCGGAGCACTCTGTTCTTGTTTCAATGATGTTCTATTTTGTAAAGATATTTTTCTTGTAACTTGAAGTACTCTGTGGAGATTTCATTTAATTGGCATCTGCTCATTTAAAATATTATCTATTTATGTAAACAACTTTTTAAGAAAACCGTTCAGTAAGTGAATGATGATAATAAGTATGTGAATGAGTTTCTGCATAATGCTTTTCTTTCAGTGATTTGTTTAGCTTCTTTTTCATCTGACTATACTACATTTGTGGCCATGAGATCAGAATAGATAATTAAATACAAATATATACCGGAAAATAAAGACTGCCTTTTTGTCACGTCGTTACTAACACACACAGAACAGATTACCTTTCCTTCTATTGTTACTACATGAATTTCTCTTCAAAGAAAATCTCTTAAGTACTGCCAGTTCCCCAAGCTGGCATGTTTCCCTGTTTCGCCTATTTGTGCAATAAAAAATAAACATTTATGTATGGGAAAAAGCTTCACCATTTGGTAAACAGGAAGGGCAATTTAGTACGTTATGATGTGGCGATATATAACATTGGCTGCCTGGCATACCATATCTCTACCCAACAAAGCACATCAATGTTATAGGAAATCTAATTGCTGCCCAACTAGTGTAAATAAAACCTTCTTTCCTATGGATGTAGTGGATGTCCCAATATTTTACTAAACAGTCAAAACGTTTTTACCGATCACCCCACTTTTTGCGTGAACGGCCCAGTTGGTCCTAGCTGAGTAAGGCAAGAAACATGAAGAAGATATCCAGCTTTCCAAAATGCAAATAAAATAACATTATTATTGACTGTTTTTAAAATCAACACAATATAGATATACGAGATAAACAATATCCTTTCCTGTATACTTGCACACTGATGAGCTTTATACTTCTATGTTATCACTACATTGTTGGCTAGAATTATATCAAGGGAGAGGTGTCTCTCTTTACGGTCGATAACAGTCAATAAAAATGTTATTAACAAAACTGTACTTCTAATTTCTGGAAACATTTTGTCACTAACATTCATGTACATAATCTATGGGAGGTAATTCCTGTACAAAGTGGGTTATCACTGAAGCATAGACATTGTCCATCAGCTAACGTTTGGCTGAAATTGGTGATAACCCTCCCACAATAGCAGCTGGTATCAGGGAAAACGCCAATGCCTACTGGTTAACTTTGTATCCGCTGCGATTAAATCTGTTTCCAGTACTGAGTATTGAGGGATCTCTTTTTACCTCGTGCCAAATCAGTCCTATCATTGCCATTATATGAGCAATGTTTCAAAGTAAATTAATGGGATTGTAAAAATTATTTTAAAAAATAGTTAAAATTACCGAATAGAAAGAATATAGAATCCTGTAGCAAAAAAAAAAAAATCTACCATGTACAGCGGGTGAAATAAGTATTGAACACATCACCAAGTAAATATATTTCTAAAGGTGTTATTGACATGAGATGCTCACCAGATGTCAGTAGCAACCGATCCAATCTACCCAGAAAAATAAATCAAACCATAGCTGTCCATAAATTAAGTTATGTAATAATGAGAAATATTTACTTAGAATATTTGTGACTTGCTCAATACTTATTTCACCTGCTGTATGTACCTAAATTTATCTAAAAAATCTACCACTAGTTTAGCTAAAAAAGAAGGCCTGAAATAGTTACATAGCTTTTAAAATATTAAGTTCTGACATTTAAGGAGAAAAATATGTTTAAAAAACTGCTCATGGAAGTGAGCCTGCCATGACCCCAAACATTATTATCCTGAAGATATAGGGTTAATTTGCAGGGTAATAGTGTAACAATGTTGTCCCGCCCCTTTACTAGAGGAGTAAATGGATTGTATTACTCCCAGTAGCCACCGCCTTTCAGCTGTAAAGGCATGCCACCAGGAGTGGCTTTAAGTGGCCATTCAGTAGAAAGTGAGCTTCAGCTGTAAGAACATACCGGCACTTTGATTGACAGCTCGCTCTGCAAAGATGAAGATGCACACATGCTGCAGAGCAAGCTGCTGTCAGTCAAAGAGCCAGGGCATGCTGACAGATACGGTGCACCAAGTGGTGACTGAAACCGCTCCGGGCACGCCTCTATGACTGAAAGCCGGAGGCTCCAGAGAGGAATAAAGTTAATTTTCTCCTGCTTTCAGTAAGGCTGCTGGACAACATTGGATTGCTATTAACCAGCAGATTGACCATATATACTGTATCTGAAGGCTTATAGCATTTAGGGTCACAGCAGATGCCCAAACGAGGGGAACACTTAAAAAAATATTTTATTTTGCGAACCCCCCTAACTATATATTTGTAGGATCTCTGTTACAGCTAATTCATCTTTTTTTCGTAAACCAACCTATATGACTTCGCTTGTAATCAGTTCCAGAATATTTGAAAACTCAGAGGTCCACTTGTGAGAAGTCACTAGGGTTAAAATAAAGGAAACCACGGAAAACCTCTTGCACTCAGTGGGTTGCTGTAAAACTCAGCCGCCCAAATGTAAATAGAAGCTTTCCTGTCCCAGGATGATGTTATGTAAACTGGAAGAAGGAACTGCATGCTTTGTTTTTCCATATTCAGTGATGAATACACCGGGTGATGTGTGCTTCTTCTTACCATGAATACATTGTACACTGTACTGAAGCAATTGTTGCTGTGTTAATAAAGTCATAATTGCATAGATAAGAATTCAGTAATCCTGATGAATAATATATTGCTTTATCGCATTCAATAAACTTTTCTTTTCTTAACTATGTAGCATTATTGAACAATGTCAATGGAGAAGATGAAAACCAAACCACAGCTATACAGACAACATCTTCAGGTAATTGTGTTCTTAAAATATTTTCTTTCAATTGCAGTCTAATATTTTTTTTTACTTATTAAAAAAGAGAAAAATGACATTGCGAAAAAATACATTGCACATCTAGACCTACTGTAATCGCTATCTTTATATCTGTAGATCAGTAATGAGAACCATTGAAAATACACTGCAGCAGGCTAATAAAATTATACCCATCAAGGGGGTTGTGTAGAATTAGCAAAAATGTCTGCTTTCTTTAAGAAACAAAATAACACCATACTTGCTCATGGGTCATGTCCGGTATTGCAGATTTGTGCAGTAGGGGTGCTGTTTTTATAAGAAAGCACAATTGTATAACTTTAGTCCACAATACCACAGTGTTCTTATATTTTTGCAATGCAAACTGTTAAAAAAAAGAGAATGACATTGCATATGCTACAGTTATATATGTTAGTCCAAATTGTGAGCTACTGAAGTAAATCTTAGGCACATGGGAGGCAAAGGGAAGGCTACGCAGCAGCATACATGTCACAAGCAGTGTGCAAACTTCAGCTCATTGTACAGTGGGGGAAATAGTTATTTGACCTTTGCTGATTTTGTAAGTTTGCCCACTGACAAAGACATGAACAGAGAATATTAAAAATAAAATACAGACAATCACTTTGTACAAATTATATAAATTTGTTTGCATTCTGCAGTAAGAAATAAGTATTTGATCCCCTACCAACCATTAAGAGTTCTGGCTCCTACAGACCAGTTAGACGCTCCTAATCAACTTATTATCTGCATTAAAGACCGCTGTCTTACATAGTCACCTTTATAAAAGACTCCTGTCCACAGACTCAATTAATCAGTCAGTCTCTAACCTCTACAACATGAGCAAGACCAAAGAGCTTTCTAAGGACGTCCGGGACAAGATCATAGACCTGTACAAAGCTAGAATGGGCTACAAAACCATAAGTAAGACGCTGGGTGAGAAGAAGACAACTGTTGGTGCAATAGTAAGAAAATGGAAAAAATACAAAATGACTGTCAATTGACATCGATCCGGGGCACCATGCAAAATCTCACCTCGTGGAGTATCCTTGATCATGAGGAAGGTGAGAGATCAGCCTAAAACTACACCGGAGGAACTTGTTAATGATCTCAAGGCAGCTGGGACCACAGTCACCAAGAAAACCATTGGTAACACATTACGCCATAAAGGTTTAAAATCCTGCAGTGTCCGCAAGGTCCCCCGCTCAAGAAGACTCATGTGCAGGCCCGTCTCAAGTTTGCCAATGAACACCTGGGTGATTCTGTGAGTGATTGGGAGAAGGTGCTGTGGTCAGATGAGACAAAAATTGATGTATTTGGCATTTACTGAACTTGCAGTGTTTGGTGGAAGAGAAATGCTGCCTATTACCCAAAGAACACCATCCCACCCAAAACATACAGACAAGGCAACAAAGGAGTGGCTCAAAAAGAAGGACATTAAGGTCATGGAGTGGTCTAGCTTGTCTCCAGACCTTAATCCCATAGAAAACTTATGGAGGAAGTTGAAGCTCCAAGTTGCCAAGCAACAGCCTCAAATTCTTAGGCTAGGTTCACATTGCGTTAATGTGTGCACGCTAACGGACAGCGTTGCACGGCGAAAATGTCGCAATTAACGCCGTGCAACGGGGCCGTTAGCGTGCCCATTGACAGCAATGTCAATTTCTCCTGCAGCGCATCACTAGCGCGTGCCTTTTTCGGCTCGCGCTAGTGATGTGCCGTTCTTCTGTAACGCGCCTCGGACGCTGCTTGCAGCGTCCGCGGCGCGCCCAAGGTCCGTTCCCCGCTCTCGCAGATCGGGGAGCTGCGAGAGTGGGGACGTTAACGCGACCCCTAACACGGCCCCTAAATAAACATTGCGTAAGCGCAATCCGCTAGCGCTAGCGCTAAACGGATTGCCCTAACGCAATGTGAACCTAGCCTTAGGCTAGGTTCCCATTGCGTTAATGGGTGAGCGCTAACGAACAGCATTGCACGGTGAAATTAACGCCGTGCACCGCGTCCGTTAGCGCTCCCATTGCCCGCAATGTTAAAGCGCATTGCTAGCGCGTGTCATTTTCGGCACACGCTAGCGATGTGCCGGTCTTCTGTAGCGCGCCTCGGACGCTGCTTTCAGCGTCCGCGGCGCGCCCGAGGTCCATTCCCCGCTCTCGCAGATTGGGGATCTGCGCTAGCGGGGACGTTTAACGCGACCCCTTAAAAGACATTGCGTTAGCGCAATCCGCTAGCGCTTAGCGCTAAACGGATTGCTCTAATGCAATCTGAACCTAATGATTTAGAGATGATCTGCAAAGAGGAGTGGACCAAAATTTCTCCTGACCTGTGCGGAAACCTCATCATCAACAGCAAAAAACATCTGACTGCTGTGCTTGCCACCAAGTATTGTCTTGTTTGCCAGAGGGATCAAATACTTATTTCTCACTGCAAAATGCAAATACATTTATATAATTTATGCAATGTGATTTTCTGGATTTTATTTTTGATTTTCTATATCTCAACATTAAAATTAACCTACACATAATAACAATAATAATAATAAATTAATTTTATTTCTATAGCACCACCATATTCCACAGAACTTTACATTTTAGAGGGGACTTGTACAGACAATAGACATTACAGCATAACAATAAGCACATAGATCAACAGATACCAAGAGGAATGAGGGCCCTGCTCGCGAGCTTACTATCTATCAGGGAAAAGAGGAGACACGAGAGGTGGATGGTAACAATTGCTTTCGTTGTTCGGACCAGACATAGTGTAAGGCTCGGGTGTTCATGTAATGCTGCATGAACTGGTTATCAGCCTAAGTATGTAATAGTACAGACATAGAGGGCTATTAAATGCATAAAGAGTATGAGAACATGATATGAGGAACCTGGTTAAGGTAAAAATTTTGAATGGGCAACACAGGAATAGTTAGATTAATGTGTTGAGGCAGTAGGCCAGTCTGAAGAAATGTGTTTTTAGGGCACGCTTAAAAATGTGGGCATTGGAGATTAATCGAATTAACCTGGATAGTGCATTGCAAAAAATTGGGGCAGCACTTGAAAAGTCTTGGAGATGGGAGTGGGAGGTTCTGATTAGTGAGGATGTTAACCTAAGGTCATTAGCAGAATGGAGGGCACGGGTAGGGTGGTAGACTGAGACGAGGGAGGATAAGTAGGGTGGTGCTGAGCCATGGACTGCTTTGTGGGTGAGGGTAATAAGTTTATACTGAATTCTGGTGTAGATGGTTAGCCAGTGTAATGACTGGCACAATGTAGAGGCATCGGTGTAATGGTTGGTGAGGAATATCATCCTGGCTGCAGTATTCAAGACAGATTGTAGAGGAGAGAGTTTGGTAAGAGGGAGACCGATTGGTAGAGAGTTACAATAGTCCAGACGAGAATGAATAAGAGAAACAGTAAGAGTTTTTGCAGAGTCGAAAGTAAGAAAAGGTCCAATTCTAGAAATGTTTTTGAGGTGCAGATAATAAGAGCGAGCCAGTGATCAGATGTGGAGGATGAATGAATGTTCTGAATCAAGTGTGACCCCAAGACAATGGGCATATTGCTGGGGAGTAATGGTAGAACCACACATGGAAATGGCAATGTCGGGCATAGGTAGGTTAGTAGAGGGAGAGAACACGAGGAGTTCAATTTTTCACAGGTTCAGTTTCAAATAGAGGGATGACATGATGTTGTAGACAGCGGTAAGACAATTACTGTTGTTTTCTAAAAAGACAGGCATGATGTCAGGAGAGGAGGTGTATAATTCGGTATCATCAGCATAGAGATGGTGCCGGAAAACAAATCTACTGATTGTTTGTCCAATAGGGACATTATACAAAGAGAAGTGGAGGGGGCCTAGGACTGATCCTTGAGGAACCCCAACAGTACGCAGAATATGAGAGGAGGAGCCAGCAAAAGATACAGTGAAGGAGCAGTCAGAGAGACAGGAGGAGAACCAGGAGAAAATGGTGTCATTGAGGCCAATGGAGCGGAGAATAGTGAGGCGGAGCTGATGATCCACAGTGTCAAATGCTGCAGAGATCCCGGAGAATTAGCACGGAGTAGTGCCCGTTAGATTTAGCTGTTAGTAGATCATTAGAGACTTTAGTGAGGGTAGTTTCAGTAGAGTGTAAAGAGCGGAAACCAGATTGAAGAGGGTCGAGAAGACAGTTATCTGAGAGATAGCGGATAAGACAGGAGTGGACCAGGCATTCGAGGAGTTTGGAGATGAAGGGAAGATTAGAGACAGGTCTATAGTTAGCGGCACTGTTTTGGTTGAGGGATGGCTTTTTAAGTAATGGATGTATGATGGCATGCTTAAATGAGGAGGGAAAGATACTAGAAGAAAGAAAGAGGTTGAATATTTTTGTTAGGTGAGTGGTGACAGCTGGGGAAAGGGACTGGAGGAGATGTGACAAATAGGATCACTGGTGCAAGTAGTAGGGCAAGAAGATGCAAGGAACCTGATCACTTCTTCTTCTGTGACCTGTTGAAAATTAGAGAGTGAGCTAGATGCAGAAGGGGAGGGAGGACAGTGCATGGTATGAGGGGATTGGGAGAAAATTTCCTGTCGGTTATGGTCTATTTTTTCTGTGAAGTAATTGGCCAGATAGTCAGCGTGGAGATCCGTGGTTCAGGTCTGCACTCTTGGGTTGAGTAGGAAATGAAAAGTGTCAAAGAGACATATAGGGTTATTGGATAGTGAGGTGATGAGGGTGCTGATATAGGTTTGTTTGGAGAGGTGAAGGGCAGTATTAAATGTTTTAAGCATAAACTTATACCCTTTAAATTATAGACTGTTCATGTCTTTGTCAGTGGGCAAACCTGGAAAATCATCAAGGGATCAAATACTTATTTCCCCCCCTGTAGGTAAAGGTATGGTTGACAATTTAAAAATAAACCTTACATCATCCAATAACTTATTTAAAAACTTTCAAGAGACATCAGTATCATCAGACATAATAAAGCACCTGGCTTTAGGTGAACCACAATTTATAAGTAACAGTGGTGCTAGTGAGTTCGGCTGCATAATCTGGGTGCCATATTATAATAGATTAGTTACTTATATGTTACACAGTAAGTTTGCAATTTTTCAGCCAACCCTGGATAAACCCTCTTTTTCATGAGGAAATGCTAACAATGTAGTTAAAGGGGTTCTCTGAGAAATGTAATAAAATAAATAAAATAAATAATGTACATTAAAATATTAAATATTTTTCTAAATACCTTTATTTAGAAAAAATGTATTCTCTATTTACTGCACTCTGTCAGGATTTGAAAAGTGACAACTGTAATATATCATTGTGCAGCCTATCCACGATTTTAGAAGACATGCAGTAAGAGGGGCTGGATTTTCATTCTCAGTCATCTAAAGAAAGGTGTTTGTCTTCGCCTTTTGAATGTTATCCTAAGTCATGTGACAAGGCTCGTTAAAGGGTTGATATTGACTGTTAGGATTGCTACTTCCAATAGTTGGCACTAGAGTTCTAGTCCTCTCCCTCTCCGAAGAGGCAATTTGCATATTTAATTTAATGAATGTGCTTTGAGGATACCTGACGGGATGCTGTTCTGAAATAACCTCTGTCTCAAGCAGATGATCTGTGTGTCCTCTAAAGGTACCTTCACACTAAGCGACTTTGCAGCGAGAACGACAACGATCCGTGACGTTGCAGCGTCCTGGATAGCGATCTCGTTGTATATGACACGCAGCAGCGATCTGGATCCCGCTGTGATATCGCTGGTCGGAGCTAGAAGTCCAGAACTTTATTTCGTCGCTTGATCACCCGCTGTCATCGCTGGATCGGCGTGTGTGACGCCGATCCAGCGATGTGTTCACTTGTAACCAGGGTAAACATCGGGTTACTAAGTGCAGGGCCGCGCTTAGTAACCCAATATTTACCCTGGTTACCATTGTAAAAGTAAAAAAAAACCACTACATACTCACCTTCTGATGTCTGTCACGTCCCCCGGCGTCCACAGGGTTATGCGCTGCTGACGAGAACTTCCTGCACTGAATGTGTCAGCGCCAGCAGTAAAGCAGAGCACAGCGGTGACGTCACCGCTGTGCTCTGCTTTACTGCTGGCGCTGACACATTCAGTGCAGGAAGCTCTGAGCAGCAGCGCGTAACCCTGTGGACGCCGGGGGACGTGACAGACATCAGAAGGTGAGTATGTACTGTTTTTTTTTTTACTTTTACAATGGTAACCAGGGTAAATATAGGGTTACTAAGCGCGGCCCTGCATTTAGTAACCCGATGTTTACCCTGGTTACCCGGGTGCTGCAGGGGGACTTCGGCATCGTTGAAGACAGTTTCAACGATGCCGAAGTCGTGCCCCTGATCGTTGGTCGCTGGAGAGAGCTGTCTGTGTGACAGCTCCCCAGCGACCTATACAGCGAAGCTGCAGCGATCGGCTCGTTGTATATATCGCTGCAGCGTCGCTGAGTGTGACGGTACCTTTAAATCTAGGCTGCGTTGTGATTGATGGCAGCTGCCTTGTTTAAAATCCTAACAGTGTGCACTAGATAAAGCTAAATAAAGCTGTTTAGAAAAATGTTTAATATTCAAATGTATATTATATATTTGATTCATTTTATTACATTTCCTAGAGAACCAAGTTAAGTAGCTGAAACACCTGCTGTCATCAAAGGGAAAAGTTTTATCATATTTCTCCTGCAGCAGCTAAATGGGTTGGCTGCTATGTGATACATGGTTGCAGTAACCCCCTTTCTGATGTTGGGCGTGATATAATATGCCCACGTCGGATTCCCTCCCTTTGATGTGGACTCCAGCGGTGAGCCCACATCTTTCCTGGCACATGGCAGCTGTTTTAAACAACCTCTGACAGTGGCATTTAACTAACACTTCCAGGAAGCACACTGGAAATCCCACCCATTGGTGACCCTGTCACGTGATAACAGGTCACCGATGGGTTGGCATGACAACCAGACGTCTCCAGCAGATGTCTGTGGTTGTCATAGCCAGATTGCTATGAGCGCTGCCCGGTGGTCGACACTCATAGCAAGTGAGCATTTCTGCTACATACAGGCGATCTGATCATCGCCTGTATGTTGCAGAGCTGATTGTACAACTGCAGCTTCTAGTCTCCCATGGAGACTATTGAAGCATGCAAAAAGTAAAAAAAATGATTTTAAAAATATTAACAGATTAAAAAAAAAAAGTTCAAATCACCACCCTTTCACCCCATTCAAAATAAAACAATAAAGAAATTAAACATACACATTCAGAATCACCCAATCTTTCAATATAAAAAAAAATAACCTGATTGCTAAACGGGGTAATAAGAAAAAAGTCAAAACACCAGAATTACGTTTTTTTGGTCTCCGCTACATTGCAATAAAATGCAATAATGGGCAATCAAAAGATCGTATCTACACCAAAATGGTATCAATAAAAACGTCAGCTTGGAGCACAAAAAATAAGCCCCAGCCATCCCCAAATTACGAAAAATGGAGACGCTACAGGTTTCTGAAATTGGCACCAATTTTTTTTACCAAAGTGTGGATTTTTTTTCCATCACTTAAATAAAAAAGAACCTAGACATGTTTGGTGTCTATGAACTTGTAATGACCAGGAGAATCATAATAGCAGTTCAATTTTAGCACTTAGTGAACATGGTAAAAAAAAGCCAAAAAACTATAGTGGAATTGCATTTTTTTTGCAATTTCACTGCACTTAGAATTTTTTTCCCGTTTTCCAGGACATAATATGTTAAAACCAATGGTGTCGTTCAAAAATACAACTTGTTACACAAGCTCTCACATGGCCATTTTGAAAAAAAAAAAAAAAAAGCTATGGTTTAGGGAACAAGGGGAGCAAAAAACAAAAACACAATAATGGAAAATGGCCCCGGGGTTATGCTGCCAAAACCGCAGACAAAATGAATCAGAATTTGCCTGCATGATTGCAGCCACAAATATTTTTCTCTGAAAATGAATTTTAAACATCTAGTTGGTGCCACCTCTGGCTGGCATTTGTCAGCTCTGCTCTAGGTGATTGACAGATCACTCACAATGGGAGAGAACAGTTACCTGCAATGGCATTAGGAGTAGCTGGCTGGGGTAGCACCGGACTAGTCTCATATCCATCTGCAGTTGTGCAGCCAGGCCCAGATTCATCCTGCCCAGGATTTGAGCTGCATGAATTCAGTGACAGGTTTCCTTTAAGTTCTTGAGAGTCGTCAGTCATTGTACTATAACTGCAAACTAGGGGATTCCTGAGTCGGCAATCCCTCTGCCGCAATTTCTATTTTCACTTACAACTTAATTGGGCAACTCATTTAAGAGCAAGAGGTGCCCATTAATTATAGCAGCAGGAGGAAATACCGCCAGCTGAATGTTCTACCATCTGAAAATTATTGAGTCACTTTCAATTGATTTGTCTAATTTTCAGGTCTAAATATCCATAAAAATGAAGTCTGGACGGTTAATATGCACATCTCTATAAATGCACTTATTTTAATGAAATAATTTAATTGATATATTTTAAACAGAAAAGAGCACTAAAGTATGGAATACATTATATATTTTGATCCTGCACTGTTATACACATATTTTATTAGCTTTATACTAATTACAATTTGCCAACTTTCTAAATACCATAATCAATAAATCCACATAATCATTAGCCATTCCAAGTCTCCTAATACAATTTTAGTTTGCAAGCTATATTCATTTGGGACAGTTATTGCAAATAAGATTGATATGAGTGATCACTACAAAGTGTTGCTGCTTCATTTTGTGTGATAGAGAAGGAAACAGCCGCACTCAACCAAATATCTAATGTGCAAAAAATATTTTGTATTTATTTCATATGCAGGAAAACACCACAGCAAGATGAAACAGTGATGGTAAGGTTACATTTCGACCCTTCCAGGGTCTTTGTCAAGCCTCACTGAAAATTAGAAGGACTTCTGTGGACATATTAAGGATAAAGTCCCCATAGGGGCTCTTGCGTCAGCATGGGGAAATGGCGTGTCCTATGCCTTCTGTGGCAATCATGTTTCCCAGGGGATGTCTACACATGGTCTTTTCCATCCACAGTAACATATCTTCCTAAAACAGGTGGAAACAAGACAAAGACAGGCAGCTGTTAATCCCTGAGGGGCAATTATATATGATATTCATGGCTCTGGTGCTGTAAAGCCATGTTTTCTTTCTCTAATTTTACGGTTAAATATATTAATTAGCCAAATATCTTATTGTGCTCCAAATTGCTGCATATTGTTTCATTCTTGCCACTTCCTGATTACAAGTCCAGTAACATACTTGGCACACCATTACAATTCCATGAAAAGGACAAGTGCCACTTTAGTTCAAAACAACAAACCCTAGGGGCATTGGGTGTGCACAACATAAGATGAAGTAGATAGTGCAGCTATATGACCAAAGATATATCAGTAATGCATTAAGTTTTAATCAAAGTCAAAGCAATCTTTATATTGTAACAGGCAAGATTTTGGCATTTAAAGGAATTTTCCATTTTCGCAACTATTGCACAAAATGCATATTACTTTGAATTCACAGGTTCTTTTTGCTAGATTTAGTTTTATTGAACACTAACGTTCTAACAGTGGTGCTCTTAATTGCTTGTAACTACCAAAGGGGGTGTCGCTTGCCTTGAGCTGCCATCTTCAATTCCACACTTGGTAACTAAATTTCTGGAAAGGCATCTGCACTCCTATCGTGACATTAATTAGTTATAATAATAATAATAATAATCTTTATTTTTATATAGCGCTAACATATTCTGCAGCGCTTTACAGATTTGCACACATTATCATCGCTGTCCCCGTTGGGGCTCAGTCTAAATTCCCCATCAGTATGTCTTTGGAATGTGGGAGGAAACCCATGCAAACACGGGGAGAACATACAAACTCCTTGCAGATGTTGTCCAAGGTGGGATTAGAACCCAGGACTCCAGCGCTGCAATGCTATTCACTGAGCCTCCTTTCTGCCCATAGTTGATTGATTAAGTAGTGTTTTAGTCACTGGCATTGTTTTTTGAGGACTTTATAGTATGGTTATGTAAGAAGAAGGACAGAACTGGGGGTATTAGTTTTGAGCCGAGTCTGAAACTTTCGGAGCTGCCTCCTTTGTTGTCCAGTAGAAAGCCTAGAAAACCGGACCAACCTTTGCACTTAGCAGCAGAGGGCGTGCCTAAGTCTCTGAGGCAACAGCGCATGCGGGAATAGGCAGACTTAGCGGGAAGAGACAGTGCACAGCAGACAGGGGTGAGCGCTCCTTCCCTCAAGCACCGGCACGACGCAGGCCCAAGCCGGAGCATCCCCTTTGCTGCCAGCAGAACTTGTGAGAAAAGACATGCAGTGCACCCACTGATCGTGATTAAGAAGCAAGAAGCTGAGTGCTTCGGGCCCATGAGTACCGTGTGGGTGCCACTTGAGAGATACCGAGAGTGGAACTGCTATCAGAGCTCTGCTTCCCCAGTATACTTTTGCCGGACCACATTGGGTTCAGACCGTGTGGTGGCTTCCATGCTTCCAAAACAGCCTGAGGAACAGTGAATAGGATAAGTTAACCTCACAAGAACTGTCCCTACTGTCTTCACTGTTCTTTTACCCTACCAGCAATTTCACCATTGAACTGTTTTATTCCCTGTTTAACCTTTTACCACCCTGTGTGGAGTATCCCACTGTTGATTAAAACCCAGTTAACCCTTGCTCTGTCTCCTGCCTGTCACTGCATCCCGCAACCTGCTCACACTTGGCGTAGTCGGCAGGATGCAGTCCACGGGAACAGACCAAGCTGTCGCGGGTGCCTCAAGCACCAGAGATGCGGTACACGCGGTTGTGGGAGCCCCAAGGGCCAGTATACCGCTGGGGGCCATGTTGAGCAACCTCCCTAAGTTTACAGGGAGCAACATTCTGCTACGGGACTGGACTGAGCTTGTCAGGGGTATGTTAAGGATGCACCCCATGGCCCCTGTGATGGAGGTAGAAATTGCCATGATGGCTCTAGACGGAGAGGCAAGGAGCTCCGTCAAGTTCTGGACCCCCATGGGCAAGATACCTTCACCAAAGTGCTGCAAATCCTAGAGGAAATGCACGGAAACCCCACAGACATCAGAAAATTGCTCATGCGTTTGCTTAGCCCTGTCCAAAGGGAGGGGGAGTCCGTGACCAAATACATGAACATGCTGCAAGAGATTCACGCTGCAATTGCTAAGCGAGATGGCATAGGCGTAGGACCCCCTGACACAGTCCTGAGAGTCCAGCTAGTTGCAGGCTTTATGGACACCTTGCTTAAACAAGTCTTGCGAAAACACTTGCGAGTAAATCCGTGCATGTCCTTTTTAGAGGTGGGGACCGAAGCGCGTGCACATGAGCAAGAGCAGGGGGTGACAGTCCCGACAGGGAAGGTCTGGAGAGGAGAGGTAGCCGCTTGGTTGGCAACTGAACCAAGTTGGGTGAGAGTGCTTCAGGAGAAAATCCAGGATATGCGGGAGGAAAGGCTGACCTGAAGAAGAAGTCTTCCATATCATTAGATTCCCCCAGAAACCGAACTGGTCCTACGCCCTTTTAGGAAAAGAGGCCACCCCGCACGGAAGAGCAGCCGACCTGTGGGAGCCCTAGACATTATACTTGAGGATGCCCGCCTCTGGGGAGACACCGCTGCCCGGAGCCTAAGCTGTAAAAAGGGAGAAAAGTCCCACAAGCTTAGTTTCCCTTAGAGTCCTTTCTTATGGGCCGAAATGGATGTTGGGCCATCCGCTGTTCATTTGATACCGTCTCCCAAGTAACTACTATGCTTGAGCCTTATTTCATACGACACTTCCCTGAAGCAATGTAGCCTGAATGGGGTCCAGTGATCAAGTTGACAGCAGCCAATCAGTCGCAGGGGTGGTCTGGATGCAAATCACCGTGTGCTTACCGTGGGCCAGAAAGGAGTCGTGCTGACCACTGGGAACCCCGGCAATGGTCCCACTGTGACTTTAGGAATGAACATACTGAAACAACTCAAGAGCATCCTGGTCAATGAGTCAGCAGATGGATTCTTGAATTGATGGAGCCCACACACCTCTCAGAGAAAAGTGTTCCAACAGCTGATACGAGTAGCCCAGGCCTAAGAGACATTGAGTGAAGGGAAAACCTTGGCCAAAGTAATTGCCCCGGCTGCTGCCAACTTCGTCTTACAACCAGGTCAGATTTGCTCACCCTACCTATCCGAGCCTGTACCCCTCTCGATGAAGTTGAAGTGCAGATAGAACCCGCTTGTATGGATCAATTGCCTCCAGGGCTTATTGTTGCATGAAAGTTAGCCATTGTTCACGATGGCAGTGTACCAGTGTTGTGTGTCAACCTCTGAGAAAGCGCTCTCCCGCTTTTGCCCAAGAGTGAGGTAGCACAGGTTATGGGAATGCCGGAAGAGCTGATACCTTCAGAGGCCGTTCAGTTGGCAGTAAAGCAGGGAGATCCCTGGACAGTGGCCGTATCAGTGTCCTCAGAGTCAGAATCTAATTACCTAAAGGAGGGGTGCAGAATCCTGGAGCAGATGTGGGCCGAACTCACAGAACTCTCACCACAACAGGTGCAACAAGTAGAAGTGGTGCTAGAGCGGTATTAGGATGTCTTTGCTCAACATGATGATGACTTTGGGTGTACTACAACTATCACCCATGATATTGCAACTGGAAAAGCTGCACCCTTAAGGGAACAATATCGACAGATCCCACCACAAATGTACCAGGAGGTGAAAAAGAAGTTGGCGCATATGCTGCAGAGCAGAGTCATCCGAGAAAGCCAAAGCCCTCGTGCCGCACCCTTTGTTCTAGTCTGGAAAAAAGACGGAACCCTGCTCTTTTGTGTCGACTATCGGAAGCTGAATGCTTGCACCGTGCGAGATTCATACCCACTGCCGAGGATTGAGGAATCACTGTCTGCTCTAGGAAATCTATCAAAAACCAGATGCACAGGTATCAAATTCAATTGTGACTAACATAAACTAATACCTAAAATATATGAACTTTATTAAATTCAGCATGACAAACAAACACTTAAAGGCACCAAGCCTGTAAAAACTTGTGATTGTGTGTTACTATGTAAATGGATCCCTATAAAGCCCTAAGGGACCCTAGTATACCCTTCCCACCAGCGGAGGTTGGCACCCTAGCTTGAACGCATATTGGCGCCCCCACTCACCGATGGCTTACCCTAGATGCACCCTATTGTTCCCTACACGGGTGCAGAGTACAGCCAGTAATGACTTGTTGATAGATAAACCAGCTGAGCCGTGGTGAAAGAAAAGAGGAGGGGAGGTGAACCCGATCAATTAATAAAACTAGATAACCACCTGCTTATAATCAGGAACACTAGCTAAATGGCAACACTCAAATCACAGCAAAAACAAAAGAACAAACTAACAAAAAAAACGGATAGTTCTGAACATAATTCAGTGATGGAGGATGGCACGATAAAGCCTAATATACTCCTCCCTACACTCACCCTGATCAGGTCATCCCTACCTGACAGCGGAGGTTGGCACCCTAAATAGATACGTAATGTGGCGCCCCCGCTCCCATCGACTAACCCTCACTTTCCCTTAAAGTTGACCCTCTCTGCTCTCAAACGGAGAAAAATAAAACCATGAGAGGGAAAAACCAAAAAGTGAGGGAAAGCACTATTCGTGAGTGAAGGAGGGGGATCAGAATCCCAAAAGGAAAGCGATGGTGCATTAAAGATTTATTAAATATCATATAAACAAGGTAGATAATACAGCATATTTACTAAAAATAATAAACCATTGAGACCAGTATCATACTCATAGAAAATTTATATATACCGCAATCAAAACCGCATATACTACCTATGTTGCACCAGTTATGCTATTGCACTCTCCCCACTAAAATACACAACAGTGATAACACTGAGACCCCAAAGATATATACATGCCTCTGAATAAAGACTACACAAGTAGATATTGGTGCACTCAAAAGGTATAAGTCCCTCAAAATAATTTTCTTCAATAAAGCAGTACGAAAATACACTGATCACTTAATGAGGTGATCACCGAGGTGGACCCGTGACAAGCTAATAGATGCACAATACTTTTACTGTGTCCTTACTAACAATATACTCAATACTTGTCACGGGAGTACTGGGTAGACTAAGGCTGGTTACCCGGGCCCCTGCGATTTCCCTTAGGCTAGGGAAACCCTGTCTGTCCCTTTCCCAGAAGTTACACTAAAGGTGTGCATGTCTGGGCCGCCAGGCCTGATCCTGTCTCCTGTTTCAGCCCTAAGCTGAGACCACCACCCACCACCCAGTGAAGAGACCACACACCAATCCCCACAGAAAGCACAGACAGGGAAAACTGAAAAACGCACCACGCCGCAGACATACAGGAATACACTATAATGTGCACATGGCAAAACAAATACAAATATAGGAAGGAGGAATATGACAAAGGATAATACACCACCAGATACGATATTCCTCCAACAAGACCACCACTCCAGACCGGAATCACTAGGCACAAAGCACAAGCTATAATCAGCGACACCCAAAGTCCAGCACGGCTATTTAAAGGCCGTGGGCGTGACCCAGCCTCCAACCTGATTACCAGCTAGATTAACCCCGAGCAAGCTGGATAAAATCTAGCCGACGCCACTGAGCGTGTAGTGGACGTAAGTGGAATTACTGCTGTCTGTCGGACGCCCTAGTGTGAACAGCGTCCGACATGACAGTACCCCGCCTTCCACGAGGGACCCCAGGGCCCTCACGACTTATAGGACCCGGCTTGTCCGGATGGCGGCGGTGAAACATACTGACCAGCCGGTCCGCATGTATGTCCGAGGCAGGTACCCAGGACCTCTCTTCTGGCCCATAACCATGCCAGTGTACCAGGTACTGTAATGTGCGTGCACTACACGAGAGTCAACGACCTTGAAGACTTCAAACTCCAAATTGCCATCCGCCAAAACTGGAGGTGGCATAGGTGCCGTATCCACAGAACCCACCACCTTTTTTAATAAAGATCTGTGGAACACGTTGTGTATTTTATATACCGTAAGGAGCGCCAAACGGTAGGCTACCGGGTTAATGATGGCGGCAACCCTAAATGGACCAATAAACCTTGGATCCAATTTCAAGGATGGAATCTTGAGTTTTATGTTTTTTGTGGACAACCACACCCAGTCACCCACACTCAGGACCGGACCTGTCACACGTTTACTGTCAGCCACTCGTTTGTACCTTGCACCTACGCTTAGCAAGTGCAGTTTCACTCTCCTCCAAACGGATGACAGTTGTGCTCCTAACTGGTCCTCCTCCGGGACGCCAGTAGAGCCCCCCTGATGCAGAGTGCAAAACTGAGGATGGAGCCCGTAAACACAAAAGAACGGGGACTCCCCAGACGATGATTATTTATAGCAAACTCAGCCAAAGGAAGGAACGTCGACCACTCCTCCTGATTGTCAGAAACAAAACAGCATAAGTACTGCTCCAAATTCTGGTTAATAAGCTCGGTCTGACCATTTGACTGAGGATGAAACGCAGAATAATGCGACAACTTGATCCCCAGCCGTGAGCAAAAAGCTTTCCAAAATTTTGCCACAAACTGAGTACCCCTATCAGACACGATGTCAGACGGAACCCCGTGAAGTCTGACCACCTCCTGCACAAAAACCTGAGCCAGAGTCTTAGCGTTAGGCAACGAAGGCAAAGACACAAAGTGCGACATCTTTGAGAACCGATCAACAACCACCAGAATGACCGTGTTCCCAGCAGAGGAGGGCAAATCTGTGATAAAATCCATGGAAATCTCCGTCCATGGCCTACTGGGTACCCCGAGAGGATGTAGTGTGCCAGCAGGACGAGAGCGGGACGTCTTAGCCCTAGCGCACGTGATACATGCTGATAAGTATGAGACCACATCCTGTCGGATTTTGGGCCACCAAAACCGACGTGACACCAACTCCAAGGTACCCCTAACCCCTGGATGGCCAGCCAGGACAGCATCATGATGCTCACCCAACACCTTTAGGCGAAGATGGAGCGGTACAAACGATTTGTTAATGGGAAGCTCTGGTGACACCTCCACCTGAGCCTCGGCAATCTCAGCCTCAACCTCGGTCATGAGAGCCGAGACCACTACACCCTTTTGGAGGATGGGTACCGGATCTTCCCGAGGTTCTCCCCCTGGAAAACACCTGGACATCTGCCTTAGTGTTCTTAGACCCAGGTCGGTACGTAACAAAAAAGTTGAACCGCGTGAAAAGCAATGCCCAGCGAGCCTGCCTGGGGGACAGACGCTTGGCTGACTCCAAATACAGCAGATTTTTATGGTCGGTGATAACTGTAACCTCATGGACCGACCCCTCCAAAAAGTGTGGCCATTCCTCAAAAGCCAACTTGATAGCCAACAACTTCCTGTTGCCGATATCGTAATTACGTTCGGCAGACGACAGCTTCTTGGAAAAGTAGGCGCAAGGACGCAACTCGCCCAAGGATGAGCCTCGTGACAGCACCGCCCCCACTCCAACCTCAGACGCATCGACTTCCATGGTAAAAGGTTTTGATACGTCCGGTTGCACCAGAATGGGGGCCGAAGCAAAACTGTTCTTCAGAAATTCAAATGCGCGCACAGCAGCCTGAGGCCAGGCAGAGAAATTGGTACCCTTTTTCGTCATGTCAGTAAGCGGTTTAGCAATGGTAGAAAAATCTTTGATAAACTTTCTATAGTAGTTGGAAAACCCAAGGAACCGCTGGAGTGGTTTTAGTTTATCAGGCCATTTCCAATGCAGCACCGCTTGCACCTTAGCGGCGTCCATTTTAAACCCTGAAGCAGACACAATATAACCCAAGAAAGGCAACTCCTGAACCGAAATACACATTTCTCAAGTTTTGCATAGAGCTTATTTTCCCTGAGAAGCTGTAACACCAGCCTCACATGCTCTAAATGAGAATCACGGTCGCATGAATAAATGAGAATGTCATCTAGGTACACAATAACAAATTTCCCCAGAACATGCGAAAATACATCATTTATGAAATGTTGAAAAACTGCAGGCGCGTTTGTCAACCCAAATGGCATCACCAAATTTTCAAAATGACCCTCAGGAGTATTAAAAGCCATCTTCCACTCATCACCTTGATGGACTCTTATGAGATTGTAAGCCCCCCTGAGGTCAAGCTTGGAAAACCACTTAGCACCAGCCACCTGGTTGAACAAATCAGGTATCAGTGGCATACGGTATGGATCACGAACCGTAATATGGTTTAATTCCCTGAAATCCAGACACGGGCGTAGTCCGCCATCTTTCTTTTTAATGAAGAAGAACCCCGCTGCCACCGGCGAGGACGAAGACCTGATGTGCCCTTTGCTCAAACTCTCAGCAATGTAATCTTTTAAAGCTTGCCTCTCAGGACCAGAGATGTTGAATGTTATGATCTGGTGACCTTGGAGCCGCATGAGAGACTTTCTCAGGAGTAGGTGGTACCTGTACTGACAGCAAACTCTAAACTAACACCGCAACTAGAAGTAGCCGTGGGATGTACCTAACACGTCCTAGACACCTCGACACAGCCGGAGGACTAAATACCCCTATAGATGGAAATGGGAATTCTATCTTGCCTCAGAGCAGAACCCCAGAAGATAGGCAGCCCCCCACAAATATTGACTGTGAGTATAAGAGGAAAAACACACGCAGGCAGAAAAACATCTAACTAAAGACATAGAAAGTATATCTGCATCTCCTGAGAATCCAGCATGACTGAAAAATCCAAACAAAGTCTAAGCTGGACAAAAACACAATGAATAGCACTGAATTGCAAAGCACACTGCATGTGTGCACAGAGACAAAAAACCAGACACTTATCTTAGTTGAATTGGCAGCAGGGCATGAGGAGCCAGAGAGAGATGCAATCCCTCCAAGTACAATGGACAACTGGCATTGACTCATGGATCCTTCACACCTAAATACCTAATAGAGCTGCAATCAGCAGAAACACCTGCCCTGGATTACAACCCCAAGACAACTGCACTACCACCAACAATCACCGGAGGGAGCCCAAGAGCAGAATTCACAACAGTACCCCCCCTTGAAGAGGGGTCACCGAACCCTCACCAGAGCCCCCAGGCCGATCAGGATGAGCCAGATGAAAGGCACGGACCAAATCAGCAGCATGGACATCAGAGGCAAAAACCCAAGAATTATCCTCCTGGCCATAACCCTTCCATTTGACAAGGTACTGAAGCCTCCACCTCGAAAAGCGAGAATCCAAAATCTTCTCAACCACATACTCCAACTCCCCATCAACCAACAGAGGAGCAGGAGGATCAACCGAGGGAACAACGGGCACCACATATTTCCGTAATAAAGATCTATGGAAAACCTTATGGATGGCAAAAGAGGCCGGAAGGGCCAAATGAAAGGACACAGGATTGATAATCTCAGAAATCCTATAAGGACCAATAAACCGAGGCTTAAACTTAGGGGAAGAAACCTTCATAGGAACATGACGGGAAGACAACCAGACCAAATCCCCAACCCGAAGCCGGGAACCAACACACCAACGACGGTAAGCAAAACGCTGAGCCTCCTCCTGAGACAACACCAAATTGTCCACCACATGAGCCCAAATCTGCTGCAACCTGTCAACCACAGAATCCACACCAGGACAATCAGAAGGTTCAACTTGCCCCGAAGAAAAACGAGGAGGAAAACCAAAATTACAAAAGAAGGGCGAAACCAAGGTAGCCGAACTAGCCCGATTATTAAGGGCGAAAGCGGCCAATGGCAAGAAAGCCACCCAATCATCCTGATCAGCAGACACAAAGCATCTCAAATAAGTTTCCAAAGTCTGATTAGTTCGCTCGGTCTGGCCATTTGTCTGAGGATGAAATGCGGAAGAAAAAGACAAATCAATGCCCAGCCTAGCACAAAAGGCCCGCCAAAACCTAGAAACAAACTGGGAACCTCTGTCGGATACAATATTCTCCGGAATACCGTGCAAACGAACCACATGCTGAAAAAACAACGGAACCAAATCAGAAGAGGAAGGCAATTTAGGCAAAGGCACCAAATGAACCATCTTAGAAAACCAGTCACAAACCACCCAGATAACCGACATCATCTGGGAAACCGGAAGATCTGAAATAAAATCCATAGAAATATGCGTCCAGGGCCTCTCAGGGACCAGCAAAGGCAAAAGCAACCCACTAGCACAGGAACAACAAGGCTTGGCCCGCGCACAAGTCCCACAGGACTGCACAAAAGAACGCACATCATGCGACAAAGAAAGCCACCAAAAGGACCTACCAACCAAATCTCTGGTACCAAAAATACCAGGATGGCCAGCCAACACAGAACAATGAACCTCAGAAATCACTCTACTAGTCCATCTATCAGGAACAAACAGTTTCACCACTGGACAGCGGTCAGGTTTGTCAGCCTGAAATTCCTGCAGAACTCGTCGCAAATCAGGAGAAATGGCAGAAAGGACCACCCCTTCCTTCAGAATGCCGACCGGCTCCAATACCTCAGGAGAATCAGCAAAAAACTCCTAGAGAGGGCATCAGCTTTAACATTCTTAGAACCCGGAAAATACGAGACCACGAAATCAAAACGGGAGAAAAACAGGGACCATCGAGCCTGTCTAGGATTCAACCGTTTGGCAGATTCGAGGTAAATGAGATTTTTATGATCGGTCAAGACCACAATACGGTGCTTGGCTCCCTCAAGCCAATGTCGCCGTTCCTCAGACGCCCACTTCATAGCCAACAACTCCCGATTGCCGACATCATAATTGCGTTCAGCAGGAGAAAACTTACGGGAAAAGAAGGCACACGGTTTCATCAAGGAACCATCAGAATTCCTCTGAGACAAAACGGCCCCTGCCCCAATCTCAGAAGCGTTAACCTCAACCTGAAACGGAAGAGAAACATCTGGCTGACGCAACACCGGGGCAGAAGTAAATCGGCGTTTAAGCTCCTGAAAGGCAGAGACAGCCACAGGGGACCAATTCGTTACATCAGCGCCTTTCTTCGTCAAATCGGTCAGGGGTTTAACCACACTGGAGTAGTTAGCAATGAAACGGCGATAAAAATTAGCAAAGCCCAAAAATTTCTGAAGGCTCTTCACAGATGTGGGCTGAATCCAATCATGAATGGCCTGAACCTTAACCGGATCCATCTCTATAGATGAGGGAGAAAAAATGAAGCCCAAAAAAGAAACCTTCTGCACTCCAAAGAGACACTTAGACCCCTTCACAAACAAAGCATTATCACGAAGGATCTGAAATATCATCCTGACCTGTTTCACATGAGACTCCCAATCCTTGGTAAAAATTAAGATGTCATCCAAATACACAATCATGAATTTATCAAGATAATTCCGGAAGATATCATGCATGAAGGACTGAAAAACAGATGGAGCATTAGAGAGCCCGAATGGCATCACAAGGTATTCAAAATGGCCTTCGGGCGTATTAAACGCAGTTTTCCATTCGTCACCCTGCTTAATACGAACAAGATTATATGCCCCCCGAAGGTCAATTTTAGTAAACCAACTAGCCCCCTTAATCCTGGCAAACAAATCGGAAAGCAAAGGTAAAGGGTATTGAAACTTGACCGTGATCTTATTCAAGAGGCGATAATCAATACAGGGTCTCAAGGAGCCATCCTTCTTAGCAACAAAAAAAAAACCTGCTCCCAACGGTGAAGAAGATGGCCGAATATGCCCTTTCTCCAAAGACTCCTTAACATAACTCCGTATGGCGGTATGTTCCGGCACAGACAGGTTGAAAAGTCGGCCCTTAGGAAACTTACAGCCTGGAATCAAGTCAATAGCACAATCACAGTCCCTATGCGGTGGAAGGGAACTGGACTTGGGCTCATCGAATACATCCTGAAAATCAGACAAAAACTCTGGAACTTCAGAAGAGGAGGAAGAGGAGATTGACATCACAGGAACGTCATTATGAACCCCCTGACAACCCCAACTAGTCACAGACATAGACTTCCAATCCAACACAGGATTATGTATCTGCAACCATGGAAAACTCAGCACAATAGCATCATGCAAATTATGCAACACCAGAAAACGACAATCTTCCTGATGGGCTGGCGCCATGCACATGGTCAGCTGTGTCCAAAACTGGGGTTTATTTTTAGCCAAAGGTGTAGCATCAATGCCCCTTAAAGGAATAGGGTTCTGCAAAGACTGCAAGGGGAAACCACAACGCCTGGCAAATTCAAAGTCCATTAAGTTCAAAGCGGCGCCCGAATCCACAAACGCCATGACAGAAAATAACGACAATGAGCAGATCAAGGTCACAGATAACAGAAATTTAGGTTGTACAGTTCTGATGGTAACTGAACTAGCGATTCTCTTTGTACGCTTTGGGCAGGCTGAAATGACATGAGAAGCATCGCCACAATAAAAACACAACCTATTCTGACGTCTGAATCCTTGTTGTTCCGTTCTAGACAGAATCCTATCACACTGCATAGGCTCTGGCATCTGCTCTGAGGACAACGCCACAGCGCGCACAGTTCTGCGCTCCCGCAAGCGCCGATCAATCTGAATGGCCAGAGACATAGAATCACTCAGACCAACAGGCGTGGGAAACCCCACCATAACATCTTTAACAGATTCAGAAAGACCCTTTCTGAAAATTGCCACCAAAGCATCCTCATTCCATTTAGTCAGCACAGACCATTTTCTAAATTTATGAGACAATACAATTCTGCCGCTTCTTGACCCTGAGACAGGGCCAACAAGGTCTTCTCCGCTTGATCCACAGAATTTGGTTCATCATATAATAATCCTAGAGCCTGAAAAAAGGCATCTACATTATGCAAGGCCGGATTCCCAGATTCCAGGGAAAATGCCCAATCCTGAGGGTCGCCACGCAGCAGGGAGATGACAATTTTAACCTGCTGATTGGGATCACCAGAGGAACGAGGCTTCAGAGCAAAAAACAGTTTACAATTGTTTTTAAAACTCAAAAATTTGGACCTGTCCCCAAAAACAAATCAGGAGTAGGAATCCTAGGCTCTAACAGCGGAGTCTGAACAATATAATCAGAAATACCCTGTACCCTAGCAGCAAGCTGGTCTATACGAGAAACTAATCCCTGAACATCCATGCTAGCACAAGACTCCTCAGTCACCCAGAGGAAAAGAGGGAAGAAAAGACAAAGCAGGCTACAGAAAAAAAAGGCTCTTTCTTCCCTTCTTCTGAGATGCATTTAACTCATTGTTGGCCAGTTGTACTGTTATGATCCGGTGACCTTGGAGCCGCATGAGAGACTTTCTCAGGATAGGTGGTACATGTACTGACCGCAAACCCTAAACTAACACCGCAACTAGAAGTAGCCGTGGGATGTACCTAACACGCCCTGGACACCTCGACACAGCCGGAGGACTAAATACCCCTATAGATGGAAATGGGAATTCTATCTTGCCTCAGAGCAGAACCCCAGAGGATAGGCAGCCCCCCACAAATATTGACTGTGAGTATAAGAGGAAAAACACACGCAGGCAGAAAAACAGGATTTAGCAAAAGAGGCACTTCTAGCTAAACAGAAAAGGATAGGACAGAATTCTAAGCGGTCAGTATTAAAATCCTAAAAGTATCCACAGCAGATAATACAAATATACTACATCTAACTAAAGACATAGAAACTATATCTGCATCTCCTGAGAATCCAGCATGACTGAAAAATCCAAACAAAGTCTAAGCTGGACAAAAACACAATGAATAGCACTGAATTGCAAAGCACACTGCATGTGTGCACAGAGACAAAAAATCAGACACTTATCTTAGTTGAATTGGCAGCAGGGCATGAGGAGCCAGAGAGAGATGCAATCCCTCCAAGTACAATGGACAACTGGCATTGACTCATGGATCCTTCACACCTAAATACCTAATAGAGCTGCAATCAGCAGAAACACCTGCCCTGGATTACAACCCCAAGACAACTGCACTACCACCAACAACCACCGGAGGGAGCCCAAGAGCAGAATTCACAACAGTTGAACATCCTTGCTTTTGGCAATTTAGCCCCTGGTTTAAACCCAATAGTACAGTCATAGGGGCGATGTGGTGGCAATTCTGAGCAACCCTTCTCTGAGAATACATCCGTGAAATCAAGCAGTGACTCAGGAATGCTTGGAGTCACAGCAGACACACGTGTGGCCAGGCAATTCTCCTGGCAAAATCTGCTCCACTGAATTATGTCCTGAGTTTCCCAGTCAATAACCGGGTTGTGCATAGATAACCATGGAAAACCCAGAACCATTTGTGCAGGAAGATTACTGAGCACCCTACATGTAACATGCTCAGAATGTAGGACCCCAATGTGAAGATTAACCTCAGCCGCAAACTCAGTAATCTCCCCCTGTGGGAGAGGGGTAGCAATGATGGTGACCACCCGAGTAGGATGAGGCAATTTTTCGACCGTGAACCCGGCCGTGCGCGCAAACTCCTCATCAATGAGATTAGTGGCCAAACCACTATCCACAAAAACAGTGATTGGCAGCTCTCTGCCAGCGACCATAACTCTGGTAGGGAGCCTACATTGAGAGACCACCATGGAGGATATGCATAAGCTCAGATTGGCCTCCTCCACTCCCTCTGAGTTTAGTAGTTTTCCGCCGTTGCGCTTTTTTTTAGAAAACAGAGGACAAGCATTTACATAATGCCCCTTTTTACCACAGCAAAAGCAAAGTCCCTGCTTCCTAAGCGAGGGGGCTTGATGACGCGACACCCCTGCGATTTGCATAGACTCCGTGGGCTCACCTGCAGCAACCTCAGGTGCACCTACAACCTCCCCCATAGGCAGCTTCTCTAGCGCCCCCTGAAGCAAACGACGATCAATGCGGACAACAAGACTCATGGCAGACTCTAGAGAAGCAGGAGTCTCATACATCAGAAGGGCTTGTTTAACCCTTCTCGAAACCCCACATACAAACTGACTCCGCAGCGCCGGGTCATTCCATTGTGTGTCCACCGCCCAGCGGCAAAATTCAAAACAGTAATCCTCCTCCGTTCGCTCCCCCTGGCAGAGAGTGCGTATTTTAGATTCTGCTAGAGCCAATCTGTCAGGATCATCATAAATGAGTCCAAGAGCAGAAAAAATACTCTCTACTGAGTTAAATGCAGCTGAATCAGAAGGTAATGAAAACGCCCATGCTTGGGGGCCTCTGTTCAGTAATGACAAAACCAAGCCCACACGCTGAGCCTCATTACCTGAGGAAAGTGGGCGCATACGAAAATACAATTTGCAAGCTTCATGGAAAACAACAAATTTACTGCGTTCCCCAGCAAACCTCTCAGGTAAAGGGATTTTTGAATCTGCAACTCTACCTGCAGTTTCAACTTGCACATTAGATACCACAAGACCCTGTTGCTGAACTGCCCCCTTCAATTAAGTGACCTGTAAGAACAGCGCCCTCAACTGGCAGTTTATGGAAGTCATGGGATCCATGACATACAAAAAATATATATATATTATTATTGTTTTTTTTTTCCTTTTTGGCCGATTATAATGTCACGGGAGTACTGGGTAGACTAAGGCTGGTTACCCGGGCCCCTGCGATTTCCCTTAGGCTAGGGAAACCCTGTCTGTCCCTTTCCCAGAAGTTACACTGAAGGTGTGCATGTCTGGGCCGCAAGGCCTGACCCTGTCTCCTGTTTCAACCCTAAGCTGAGACCACCACCCACCACCCAGTGAAGAGACCACACACCAATCCCGACAGAAAGCACAGACAGGGAAAACTGAAAAACGCACCAGGTCGCAGACATACAGGAATACACTATAATGTGCACAGGGCAAATCAAATACAAATATAGGAAGGAGGAATATGACAAAGGATAATACACCACCAGATACGATATTCCTCCAACAAGACCACCACTCCAGACCGGAATCACTAGGCACAAAGCACAAGCTATAATCGGTGACGCCCAAAGTCCAGCGCGACTTTTTAAAGGCCGTGGGCGTGACCCAGCCTCCAACCTGATTACCAGCTAGATTAACCCCGAGCAAGCTGGATAAAATCTAGCCGACGCCACTGAGCGTGTAGTGGACGTAAGTGGAATTACTGCTGTCTGTCGGACGCCCTAGTGTGAACAGCGTCTGAAAATGACAATACTAGAGCCACAACATATTGCACCAAATCCCTTATTGTTTTTCCTTAAACCAGTAAGCCATGATAATGGGTTCTTATCTGAAATCCGGATAATGTATAGATGCCTCAGTGCGTTTCCCTTCCATCATAAAAGTTCATCAGGAGGCGGATGGATAAGCCAGCGTCCAAAGATAAAGAAGACTGGTGGCCGTCATAACATCGTATTTGCAGGTGTGGTGCGCCACACAAACACTGGGGTTTAAATTGCCCGCCCACTCAGGCCGGGGAATTACTTGAGTAGTTTCTGGGGACTGATCTCGAAGTCTACATACCTAGTCAGACTGTCTCCTAATTCAGACTGCGCATGCCCCATCATAGCATAAATACTAGAGGAAGAACACCGTCTCCAGTGTTAGTGCGCATGTCACAGCTCAAGACGCGCCTGCGCAGTTGTCCGTATGAAGTTGAAACCTCGCGCAGGCGCACTTATGCCTTGGCCCGTCGCAGCCATTCATGTCCTGCACACCAAAATAAGTCTCCACTTCTGGTGCGTGCATCACAGCTGTTCATGCATGTGCGCAGTTGTCGGTCTGCACGGAGCGCACATTTACCTTAGCCCATGACAGCCATTTATGTCCTGTGCTTGCGCAGGACACCAGGATGCTTTCCACAAAGCGCATCTCTTAATTCAGACTGCGCATGCGCTAATGTCCACATAAAGTTACCTATAACCCACTCAAATTCAACTACTGGGCAAAGATTTAGGTGTAACAGATGTCTATTTGCATTCTCCAAAATCCACATATATATTTAAATAAAGCAATAAGCACAGAGTGTCTACCTCCTAATGTATGTTCACAAAAAATGACGCACATCCTGTCCATTACAAATGAGTCAAATATAGGTTAAAATAGTTATCCTCATATTCAAAAAAGGGGGGTACTAGTATATACTGTATTTTACAGACCTATGCCCCCATAACTGGGATAGTTGTACAGCGGACAGTACCCTATTGTTGCTTGGAAATAATGCTGGGTCAGGAATAACTGCAGCAAGTTGGCTATATATATCGGTTCTCAATTTTATGACCCCACAACCCAAGGAATATTAATGAAAAACTCACTTTCTATAGCCCCAGTATTTATTTTTAACAAAAAAGAGGTTTTATTGTCAATAATGATATATCCGTAGATGAATTAGTGACTCAGTTGTGGTTCACTTCTATATAAATATTAATCATACACTATCTCATAAGTGTACGTTGTATGGCCGAAGACCAACAAAATTGTTTGGTAGAGTTATCAAAAATAAAAAAATAATGAACAAATAAAGTAATTTCAAATGAAGCAACTATAGGTGAGTTGTTCATTTAACCCCTTAGGGGTTACCGACTCCATTCTGAAGATCCACTGAGACTCCTTTTGCAGTAATAACCTATCCCAGTCACCCTGTCTCCCATTGCGTCTAACTACCTCCAAAACACAGAACCTGAGGGTATCAGCATTTCCTTGGTGACATTCCCACACATGTCTAGCTACGGGAGTGTCCCTCTTGTTCCTCACATTGCCCAGATGTTCACTAACTCTCTTTCTAAGCTCTCTCCTTGCTTTCCCTATGTAATTCATGGGGCAGGAGCACGTCGCCATGTACACTACCCCAGTAGTTTTGCAATTAGCAAAATCTCTAGTAAAAAAACCTACGTCCTTACATGGTGTAATTACCCTGTAAAAAGAGCAATTCCCACATCTAAACGTCCCACAGACCTTCCTATCCAGCCATGTACCCTCCGGTTTTGGTCTTGTATAATGGCTGTGTACTAGTCGGTCCTTAAGGGACCTGCCCCTCCTAAAAGTGATTTGAGGTTGAGGAGGGATGATATCCTCAAGAGTAGTATCTGCCTGCAGGATCTGCCAATGCTTCCTCAGGATCCAATAGATGTTAACAGACTGTGTGTCAAAAGTTCCAATCACTCTAGACATACCATTGTCTCTTTCTCGCTCACGAGGTTGCAGAAGTGTGCTCCTATCTCTCTCAAGAGCATTCCTAAATGCTGGATCCAAGATATCATCTGGATACCCCCGTTCTCTAAAGCGATTCTTCAGTTCGTATGCCTGTGCCCTAAAGACCCCTTCCTCTGAACAGTTCCTCCTGATGCGGAAGTACTGTCCACGGGGGATACCTCTCTTTAGGGGGACAGGATGATGGCTATCCCATCTGAGGAGTGCATTCGTAGCTGTAGGTTTACGATACACCCTAGTATTCAAAGGTCCAAGCTCGCTTTTACTAATCTTGACATCCAAGAATGCCAATTCACTTAAATGAGATTCTGAGGTAAATTTTAGACCAATATGATTTACATTTAGTTCTTGCACAAATCTTGCAAACTCATTCTCAGAGCCGCTCCAGATTAGAAATACGTCGTCAATAAAATGATGCCATGCTGATATTTTGTCCATCCACCAACATTCCACATCTGAAAAAATGACCGTTTCCTCCCACCAGCCCAGGAGGAGGTTTGCATACGAGGGTGCACAAGAGCAACCCATCGCGGTCCCCCTGCGCTGGTGGAAGTACTTGCCGTCAAATAGAAAAAAAATTATGGGTTAAAATATATTCCATAAGTTTCAATGTAAATTCATTATGTCTCCTGAAATATACTGCTCTGGATTTAAGATAAAACTCCATAGCCTTAAGACCCCTCTGGTGTGGAATACTGCTGTATAAGGCCTCCACATCTATTGAACAAAGAAGGGTCTCCTTGTCAATACAGATGACTTCTATTTTACGCAGCAAATCAGACGTATCTCTTAGGCTACTTTCACACTAGCTTCGGGCTATGTGTAAACTCATCCTTGATGACAGAGGGACGTATGATCTCTTGGACGGCAATCCCACAGACCTTTTTACCATGACACTGATGAAATTTTGGATGAAGGTCTGGAGGAGAAATTAATCTCAGAAAGTGAATATAAATTCATGACACCACAGACCCCCACAGTCTCCACCTTTTACACACTGCCAAAAGTCCACAAGGGGTTTACCCCCTTGAGGGGCCGCCCCATTGTGTCGGGAGTGGGCTCTTTGAGCCAGAATGTGGGGATTTATCTGGATCACATTCTCCGCCCATTTGTCACTTCTCTTCCCTCGTATGTAAGAGATATGTCTGATTTGTGCGTAAAATAGAAGGCGTCTGTGTTGACAAGGAGACCCTTCTTTGTTCAATAGATGTGGAGGCCTTATACAGCAGTATTCCACACCAGATGGGTCTTAAGGCTATGGAGTTTTATCTCAAATCCAGAGCAGTATATTTCAGGAGACATAATGAATTTACATTAAAACTTATGGAATATATTTTAACCCATAATTTTTTTCTATTTGACGGCAAGTACTTCCACCAGCGCAGGGGGACCGCGATGGGTTGCTCTTGTGAACCCTCGTATGCAAACCTCCTCCTGGGCTGGTGGGAGGAAACGGTCGTTTTTCCAGATGTGGAATGTTGGTGCATGGACAAAATATCAGCATGGTATCGTTTTATTGACGACGTATTTCTAATCTGGAGCAGCTCTGAGAATGAGTTTGCAAGATTTGTGCAAGAACTAAATGTAAATCATATTGGTCTAAAATTTACCTCAGAATCTCATTTAAGTGAATTGGCATTCTTGGATGTCAAGATTAGTAAAAGCGAGCTTGGACCTTTGAATACTAGGGTGTATCGTAAACCTACAGCTACGAATGCACTCCTCAGATGGGATTGCCATCATCCTCTCCCCCTAAAGAGAGGTATCCTCCGTGGACAGTACCTCCGCATCAGGAGGAACTGTTCAGAGGAAGGGGTCTTTAGGGCGCAGGCATACGAACTGAGGAATCGCTTTAGAGAACGGGGGTATCCGGATGATATCTTGGATCCAGCATTTAGGAGTGCTCTTGAGAGAGATAGGAGCACACTTCTGCAACCTCGTGAGCGAGAAAGAGACAATGGTATGTCTAGAGTGATAGGATCTTTTGACACAGTCTGTTAACATCTATAGGATCCTGAGGAAGCATTGGCAGATCCTGCAGGCAGATACTACTCTTGAGGATATCATCCCTCCTCAACCTCAAATCACTTTTAGGAGGGGCAGGTCCCTTAAGGACCGACTAGTACACAGCCATTATACAAGACCAAAACCGGAGGGTACATGGCTGAATAGGAAGGTCTGTGGGACGTTTAGATGTGGGAATTGCTCTTTTTACAGGGTAATTACACCATGTAAGGACGTAGGTTTTTTACTAGAGATTTTGCTAATTGCAAAACTACTGGGGTAGTATACATGGCGACGTGCTCCTGCCCCATGAATTACATAGGGAAAACAAGGAGAGAGCTTAGAAAGAGAGTTAGTGAACATCTGGGCGATGTGAGGAACAAGAGGGACACTCCCAAAGCTAGACATGTGTGGGAATGTCACCAAGGAAATACTGATACCCTCAGGTTCTGTGTTTTGGAGGTAGTTAGACGCAATGGGAGACAGGGTGACTGGGATAGGTTATTACTGCAAAAGGAGTCTCAGTAGATCTTCAGAATGGAGTCGGTAACCCCTAAAGGGGTTAAATGAACAACTCACTTATAGCGGCTTCATTTGAAATTACTTTATTTGTTCATTATTTTTTAATTTTTGATAACTCTACCTAACAATTTTGTTGGTCTTCGGCCATACAACGTACACTTATGAGATAGTGTATGATTAATATTTATATAGAAGTGAACCACAACTGGGTCACTAATTCATCTACGGATATATCATTACTGACAATAAAACCTCTTTTTTGTTAAAAATAAATACTGGGGCTATAGAAAGTGAGTTTTTCATTAATATTCCTTGGGTTGTGGGGTTATAAAATTGAGAACCGATATGTATAGCCAACTTGCTGCAGTTATTCCTGACCCAGCATTATTTCCAAGCAACAATAGGGTACTGTCCGCTGTACATCTATCCCAGTTATGGGGGCATAGGTCTGTAAAATACAGTATATACTAGTACCCCCCTTTTTTGAATATGAGGATAACTATTTTAACCTATATTTGACTCATTTGTAATGGACAGGATGTGCGTCATTTTTGTGAACATACATTAGGAGGTAGACACTCTGTGTTTATTGCTTTATTTAAATATATATGTGGATTTTGGAGAATGCAAATAGACATCTGTTACACCTAAATCTTTGCCCAGTAGTTGAATTTGAGTGGGTTATAGGTAACTTTATGTGGACATTAGCGCATGCGCAGTCTGAATTAAGAGATGCGCTTTGTGGAAAGCATCCTGGTGTCCTGCGCAAGCACAGGACATAAATGGCTGTCATGGGCTAAGGTAAATGTGCGCTCCGTGCAGACCGACAACTGCGCACATGCATGAACAGCTGTGATGCACGCACCAGAAGTGGAGACTTATTTTGGTGTGCAGGACATGAATGGCTGCGACGGGCCAAGGCATAAGTGCGCCTGCGCGAGGTTTCAACTTCATACGGACAACTGCGCAGGCGCGTCTTGAGCTGTGACATGCGCACTAACACTGGAGACGGTGTTCTTCCTCTAGTATTTATGCTATGATGGGGCATGCGCAGTCTGAATTAGGAGACAGTCTGACTAGGTATGTAGACGTCGAGCTCAGTCCCCAGAAACTACTCAAGTAATTCCCCGGCCTGAGTGGGCGGGCAATTTAAACCCCAGTGTTTGTGTGGCGCACCACACCTGCAAATACGATGTTATGACGGCCACCGTCATATCTTTGGACGCTGGCTTATCCATCCGCCTCCTGATGAACTTTTATGATGGAAGGGAAACGCACTGAGGCATCTATACATTATCTGGATTTCAGATAAGAACCCATTATCATGGCTTACTGGTTTAAGGAAAAACAATAAGGGATTTTGTGCAATATGTTGTGGCTCTAGTATTGAGTATATTGTTAGTAAGGACACAGTAAAAGTATTGTGCATCTATTAGCTTGTCACGGGTCCACCTCGGTGATCACCTCATTAAGTGATCAGTGTATTTTCGTACTGCTTTATTGAAGAAAATTATTTTGAGGGACTTATACCTTTTGAGTGCACCAATATCTACTTGTGTAGTCTTTATTCAGAGGCATGTACAGTATATATCTTTGGGGTCTCAGTGTTATCACTGTTGCGTATTTTAGTGGGGAGAGTGCAATAGCATAACTGGTGCAACATAGGTAGTATATGTGGTTTTGATTGCGGTATTTATAAATTTTCTATGAGTATGATACTGGTCTCAATGGTTTATTATTTTTAGTAAATATACTGTATTATCTACCTTGTTTATATTATATTTAATAAATCTTTAATGCACCATCACTTTCCTTTTTGGATTATGATCCCCCTCCTTCACTCACGAATAGTGCTTTCCCTCACTTTTTGGTTTTTCCCTCTCATGGTTTTATTTTTCTCCGTTTGAGAGCAGAGAGGGTCAACTTTAAGGGAAAGTGAGGGTTAGTCGACGGGAGCGGGGGCGCCACATTACGTATCTATTTAGGGTGCCAACCTCCGCTGTCAGGTAGGGATGACCTGATCAGGGTGAGTGTAGGGAGGAGTATATTAGGCTTTATCGTGCCATCCTCCATCACTGAATTATGTTCAGAACTATCCATTTTTTTTGTTGGTTTGTTCTTTTGTTTTTGCTGTGATTTGAGTGTTACCATTTAGCAAGTGTTCCTGATTATAAGCAGGTGGTTATCTAGTTTTATTAATTGATCGGGTTCACCTCCCCTCCTCTTTTCTTTCACCACGGCTCAGCTGGTTTATCTATCAACAAGTCATTACCGGCTGTACTCTGCACCCATGTAGGGAACAATAGGGTGCATCTAGGGTAAGCCGTCGGTGAGTGGGGGCGCCAATTTGCGTTCAAGCTAGGGTGCCAACCTCCGCTGGTAGGAAGGGTATACTAGGGTCCCTTAGAGCTTTATAGGGATCCATTTATATAGTAACACACAATCACGAGTTTTTACAGACTTGGTGCCTTTAAGTGTTTGTTTGTCATGCTGAATTTAATAAAGTTTTTATATACTGCTCTGGGAAAAGCAAAGTACTTCTCGTCATTGGACCTGGCCAGTGGGCATTGGCAAGTGCCCATTTCCAAGCATGACCAGGTGAAGACAGCTTTCCTACTGCCTATGGGGTTGTTCGGGTTCAACCGGATGCCTTTTGGCCTGTCTAACGCACCTGGGACCTTCCAGCGACTGATGGAAAGATGTCTGGAAGACTTAAACTTTGAGGCAACTCTCATCTACTTGGATGACATCATTGTTTATGCAGCCGCTTTTCAGGAACATCTACAAAGGCTGGAACAAATGTTGAGTCGTTTACAGAAGCATGGCCTGAAAGTGAAGCCCTGGAAGTGCCCTCTCTTTTTTACACTGATTGATTACCTGGGACATGTCATCTCTACTGAAGGGGTAAGACCGTCATGTGAGAAGAGTGCAGCAGTACAGGACTGGCCCACTCTGAAGACTGTGAAGGATGTTCGGGCTTTCCTAGGACTCACTGGGTATTATCGACGGTTTGTGAAAAACTTCACCCGCATTGCTAATCTGCTGTTAAAGTTATGGAAAGGAGTGCCGTCTGGTGCAAAGAATCAGACCATACAGTGCGGAGATAGCCAGGAAGAAGCTTTCCGAGCCCTGAAGATGGCTCTGATCGAAGTACCCATACTGGCCTATGCAGACTTCTCTCAACCCTTCATCCTCCACACCGATGGAAGTCTACATGGACTGGGAGCTGTATTGTCACAAATGCAGGATGGAAAAGAGCGGGTGATTGCCTATGCAAGTAGGTCTCTCCATGACTCTGAATATAACCCGGATAACTACAGCTCTTTCAAGCTAGAACTGCTGGCGGTGGTGTGGGCCATGACAGAGAAGTTCGCTGAGTACTTGTTGGGGTGCGAAGTCTTAGTTTGCACTGACAACAATCCTCTAGCTCATCTGGAAAATGTGAAGCTAGGAGCCCTGGAGCAGAGATGGGTGGCCCACATGGCCAAGTACCGGTACAAGATTGCCTATCAGAGGGGAGCAGAAAACACCCAATCCAATGCTTTTTCCTGAGTGACTCATGAGCGACCTTGACCTAACCGGGACAAAGAACTGGAGGCTGAAGAGATCCCTGAATTTTGTAATTCCGCCAGGAGGCTGGCTGCAATGCAGGGACAGATCGGGGGGGGGGGGGCTACCAGAGAACACACACTGAGACGGCCCCGTGATGACTGTGTATGGCTTCAACAGGAAGATAAGGAACTTGCCCAGATGAGACAATGGGTGGCTTTGAAGCAACTTCCCAACCAAAGAGAGAGATGACTTGTCCCTGGGTACCTTACAGATCCTTCGACAGTGGGAGAGGCTACAACTGAAAGATGGCCTGATGTATCGGAAGATGCAGTTGACACAGGAATGGGGAGTCACCTGGCAAGTGGCGCTCCCAGAAAAATTGCTCCGTGAGGCGGCTACTGAAGCCCATGTGAGAGGAACCCACTTTGACCCAGAGAAGATGTTCCAGTGGCTACAGAGACTGGTCTATCATCCTCGGCTGAAAGCAGCAGTAGATGAAGTTTGTCAACAATACAGGAGCTGTGAGTTAGCGAAGCCTCCAGACAGGGCCGGCTCCAGGTTTTTGAGGGCCCCGGGCGAAAGAGTCTCACTGGGCCCCCCCTTTAACACATACCACGATTTATGATGCCCAGATACAGCAGAGAAATATAGCTATAGTACAATGCCAGATTTCACTTCTTACATGAGTGATAGCTATTGAAAATTCTGCAGTGTATATATACAGGACAGGAGCAGTGGTACTGTGCAGAGTATATATACAGGACAGGAGGAATGGTACTGTGCAGTGTATATATACAGGAGGAGTGGTACTGTGCAGTGTATATATACAGGACAGGAGGAGTGGTACTGTGCAGTGTATATATACAGGACAGGAGGAGTGGTACTGTGCAGTGTATATATACAGGAGGAGTGGTTCTGTGCAGTGTATATATACAGGACAGGAGGAGTGGTACTGTGTAGTGTATATATACAGGACAGGAGAAGTGGTACTGTGCAGTGTATATATACAGGACAGGAGGAGTGGTACTGTGCGGTGTATATATACAGGAGGAGTGGTACTGTGCAGTGTATATATACAGGACAGGAGGAGTGGTACTGTGCAGTGTATATATATACAGGAGGAGTGGTACTGTGCAGTGTATATATACAGGGGAGTGGTACTGTGCAGTGTATATATACAGGAGGAGTGGTACTGTGCTGTGTATATATACAGGAGGAGAGGTACTGTGCAGTATATATACAGGACAGGAGGAGTGGTACTGTGCAGTGTATATATACAGGACAGGAGGAGTGGTACTGTGCAGTGTATATATATACAGGAGGAGTGGTACTGTGCGGTGTATATATACAGGACAGGAGGAGTGGTACTGTGCTGTGTATATATACAGGACAGGAGCAGTGGTACTGTGTAGTGTATATATACAGGACAGGAGAAGTGGTACTGTGCAGTGTATATATATACAGGACAGGAAGAGTGATACTGTGCAGTGTATATATACAGGAGGAGTGGTACTGTGCAGTGTATATATACAGGAAAGGAGGAGTGGTACTGTGTAGTATATATATACAGGACAGGAGAAGCGGTACTGTGCAGTGTATATATACAGGAGGAGTGGTACTGTGCGGTGTATATATACAGGACAGGAGGAGTGGTACTGTGCGGTGTATATATACAGGACAGGAGGAGTGGTACTGTGTCGTGTATATATACAGGACAGGAGAAGTGGTACTGTGCAGTGTATATAGACAGGACAGGAAGAGTGATACTGTGCAGTGTATATATACAGGAGGAGTGGTACTGTGCAGTGTATATATACAGGACAGGAGGAGAGGTACTGTGCAGTGTATATATACAGGACAGGAAGAGTGATACTGTGCAGTGTATATATATAGGAGGAGTGGTACTGTGCAGTGTATACATACAGGACTGGAGGAGTGGTACTGTGCAGTGTATTTATACAGGACAGGAGGAGTGGTACTGTGCAGTGTATATATACAGGAGGAGTGGTACTGTGCAGTGTATATATACAGGAGGAGTGGTACTGTGCAGTGTATATATACAGGACAGGAGGAGTGGTACTGTGCAGTGTATATATACAGGACAGGAGGAGTGGTACTGTGCAGTGTATATACACAGGAGGAGTGGTACTGTGCAGTGTATATATACAGGACAGGAGGAGTGGTACTGTGCAGTGTATATATACAGGTGGAGTGGTACTGTGCAGTGTATATATACAGGAGGAGTTGTTCTGTGCAGTGTATATATACAGGACAGGAGAAGTGGTACTGTGCAGTGTATATATACAGGACAGGAGAAGTGGTACTGTGCGGTGTATATATACAGGACAGGAGGAGTGGTACTGTGCAGTGTATATATAACGGACAGGAGGAGTGGTACTGTGCAGTGTATGTATACAGGACAGGAGAAGTGGTACTGTGCAGTGTATATATACAGGACAGGAGGAGTGGTACTGTGCAGTGTATATATACAGGACAGGAAGAGTGGTACTGTGCAGTGTATATATACAGGACAGGAGGAGTGGTACTGTGCAGTGTATATACACAGGAGGAGTGGTACTGTGCAGTGCATATATACAGGGGGAGTGGTACTGTGCAGTGTATATATACAGGACAGGAGGAGTGGTACTGTGCAGTGTATATATACAGGTGGAGTGGTACTGTGCAGTGTATATATACAGGAGGAGTGGTTCTGTGCAGTGTATATATACAGGACAGGAGGAGTGGTACTGTGTAGTGTATATATACAGGACAGGAGAAGTGGTACTGTGCAGTGTATATATACAGGACAGGAGGAGTGGTACTGTGCGGTGTATATATACAGGACAGGAGGAGTGGTACTGTGCGGTGTATGTATACAGGAGGAGTGGTACTGTGCAGTGTATATATAACGGACAGGAGGAGTGGTACTGTGTAGTGTATATATACAGGACAGGAGAAGTGGTACTGTGCAGTGTATATATACAGGACAGGAGGAGTGGTACTGTGCAGTGTATATATACAGGACAGGAGGAGTGGTACTGTGCAGTGTATATATATACAGGAGGAGTGGTACTGTGCAGTGTATATATACAGGACAGGAGGAGTGGTACTGTGCAGTGTATATATATACAGGACAGGAGGAGTGGTACTGTGTAGTGTATATATACAGGACAGGAGAAGTGGTACTGTGCAGTGTATATATATACAGGACAGGAAGAGTGATACTGTGCAGTGTATATATACAGGAGGAGTGGTACTGTGCAGTGTATATATACAGGACAGGAGGAGTGGTACTGTGTAATGTATATATACAGGACATGAGAAGTGGTACTGTGCAGTGTATATATACAGGACAGGAGGAGTGGTACTGTGCAGTGTATATATACAGGACAGGAGGAGTGGTACTGTGCAGTGTATATATAGAGGAGTGGTACTGTGCGGTGTATATATACAGGACAGGAGGAGTGGTACTGTGCGGTGAATATATACAGGACAGGAGGAGTGGTACTGTGTAGTGTATATATACAGGACAGGAGAAGTGGTACTGTGCAGTGTATATATACAGGACAGGAAGAGTGATACTGTGCAGTGTATATATACAGGAGGAGTGGTACTGTGTAGTGTATATATACAGGACAGGAGGAGAGGTACTGTGCAGTGTATATATACAGGACAGGAAGAGTGATACTGTGCAGTGTATATATATAGGAGGAGTGGTACTGTGTAGTGTATATATACAGGACAGGAGGAGTGGTACTGTGCAGTGTATATATACAGGACAGGAGGAGTGGTACTGTGCAGTGTATATATATAGGAGGAGTGGTACTGTGCAGTGTATATATACAGGGGAGTGGTACTGTGCAGTGTATATATACAGGAGGAGTGGTACTGTGCAGTGTATATATACTGGACAGGAGGAGTGGTACTGTGTAGTGTATATATACAGGACAGGAGAAGTGGTACTGTGCAGTGTATATATACAGGACAGGAGGAGTGGTACTGTGCAATGTATATATACAGGAGGAGTGGTACTGTGCGGTGTATATATACAGGACAGGAGGAGTGGTACTGTGTAGTGTATATATACAGGACAGGAGAAGTGGTACTGTGCAGTGTATATATACAGGACAGGAAGAGTGATACTGTGTAGTGTATATATACAGGAGGAGTGGTACAGTGCAGTGTATATATACAGGACAGGAGGAGAGGTGTTGTACAGTGTATATATATCAGGGGAGTGGTACTGTGCAGTGTATATATACAGGAGGAGTGGTACTGTGCAGTGTATATATACAGGACAGGAGGAGTGGTACTGTGCAGTGTATATATACAGGAGGAGTGCTACTGTGCAGTGTATATATACAGGACAGGAGGAGTGGTACTGTGCAGTGTATATATACAGGACAGGAGGAGAGGTGCTGTGCAGTGCATATATATCAGGGAAGTGGTACTGTGCAGTGTATATATACAGGGGAGTGGTACTGTGCAGTGTATATATACAGGAGGAGTGGTACTGTGCAGTGTATATATACAGGAGGAGTGGTACTGTGCAGTGTATATATACAGGACAGGAGGAGTGGTACTGTGCAGTGTATATATACAGGACAGGAGGAGTGGTACTGTGCAGTGTATATATACAGGACAGGAGGAGTGGTACTGTGCAGTGTATATATACAGGAGGAGTGGTACTGTGCGGTGTATATATACAGGACAGGAGGAGTGGTACTGTGTGGTGTATATATACAGGACAGGAGGAGTGGTACTGTGTAGTGTATATATACAGGACAGGAGGAGTGGTACTGTGCAGTGTATATATACAGGACAGGAGGAGTGGTACTGTGCAGTGTATATATACAGGACAGGAGGAGTGGTACTGTGCAGTGTATATATACAGGAGGAGTGGTACTGTGCGGTGTATATATACAGGACAGGAGGCGTGGTACTGTGTGGTGTATATATACAGGACAGGAGGAGTGGTACTGTGTAGTGTATATATACAGGACAGGAGAAGTGGTACTGTGCAGTGTATATATACAGGACAGGAAGAGTGATACTGTGCAGTGTATATATACAGGAGGAGTGGTACTGTGCAGTGTATATATACAGGACAGGAGGAGAGGTACTGTGCAGTATATATATACAGGACAGGAGGAGTGGTACTGTGCAGTTTATATATACAGGACAGGAGGAGTGGTACTGTGCAGTGTATATATACAGGACAGAAGGAGTGGTACTGTGCAGTGTATATATACAGGAGGAGTGGTACTGTGCAGTGTATATATACAGGACAGGAGGAGTGGTACTGTGCAGTGTATATATACAGGACAGGAGGAGTGGTACTGTGCTGTGTATATATACAGTAGGAGTGGTACTGTGCAGTGTATATATACAGGACAGGAGGAGTGGTACTGTGCAGCGTATATATACAGGACCGGAGGAGAGGTGCTGTGCAGTGTATATATATCAGGGGAGTGGTACTGTGCAGTGTATATATACAGGGGAGTGGTACTGTGCAGTCTATATATACAGGAGGAGTGGTACTGTGCAGTGTATATATACAGGAGTGGTACTGTGCAGTGAATATACTTCAACAGCCGCCCAGGCCAGGCCCCAGCACCTGTCCGGTATATATATTATATATACTGTACAGTATCTATACAGGCTGTGCTGGGGGCCTGGGCTCGGCCGCTGCTGAAGTATATAATATACATATATATATGTCATCTGCAGCCACCCAGCCCATGGCCGCCCCAGGTCACCCAGACTGTCGTCAGAATATACAGGATAGCATGGCACTCACTCAGGCTCCGGTAGCAGCTCCTCCAGAAAATGCCTGATAAGTTCAGCAGTGCAGCCAGGGGCGGAGAGCAGAGCAGGTGAACGTGCTCTCTCCGCCCACAAACAGTGTCACGCTGGCTGCCTTCTTAACCCCTATGTGCCTGGCCCTGCACTGACTGAGAAGATGCTTGTGCCTGCAGAAATTGAAAGGGTAAGCGGCCAGATGGATCTATGACTGCTTGAGTGGCCCCCCCCCTTCTCTCCAGGGCCCCGGCACTTGCCCGGGTGCGCAGAGTGCTGACGCCGGCCCTGCCTCCAGAGAAGAGGGCCCCTATGCAAATTATTGTGACCTCCGCCCCTCTGGAGATGCTGGTGATCGACAACTTGACTATAGGCCCAGCTCATCTTGGATACGAACAATGCCTGGTGATGACCGACCACTTCAGCAAATTTGCTGTCGTGACTCCAACTCGGGATCAGAGACTTCATCAGAGTGTACAGCTGTCCAAAGAGGATTCATGCTGACTAAGGCACCTATTTTTAACGACGGGTTATGGAAGAACTGCATCGTCTGTACCAGATCGAGAATTCCAGAACGAGACCGTACCATCCCCAAGGGAATGGGGCCTGTGAGCATTTCAATCAGACACTGATTCAAATGCGGAGAACATTAGAGGAAGATAGAAAAGTCCGCTGGCCCTAGTTTGTGGCTGAATTAGTCTGGGTGTACAGCAATCGGGAGCACAGCACAACTGGATATACGCCATATACTCTGCTACCAAAAAGGACAAGATATCATTGAGCTGGAGTTGGACCCAGAGGAGGACTACACATGGATGGGGTGTCTACCTGGCTCCATGAACATTGCCACAGTTTGCAAACTTTACATTGGCTTGTGCAGATCAAGTTTCATGAACTTGAACGTCCTGAAGTGACCCTACTGTGTGGGGCAGCTCTCAAGGCCGGAGACTGTGTGTTGGTCCGAGGCAAATGCCCCCAAGGCAAGTTGGGGTACCGGTTGGAAAGAACCCGTATCGGGTGAAACGCAGGATCAGCTCTGAAGGTTCCATCTATGAAGTCCAACCTGAACTACTCGAGTAGTTCATCGGAACATGCTACGTCCTTGCTTGTCACGAGACTCCAACCAAATAGTAGAGACACAAATTGTTCCTGAAACACTTTCCCCTGCAGCTGCTGATTATGATGAAGAAGAATTTCCCGACCTGCCATATAAAGGCCCAGCAGAGGAACAGGAGCCTGAAGCTCCCAAAATGGCTGCTTCACAGGACCTGGGCGCATCCCTGTTCTCGCCCACTCAACCTGACTCTACTACTCAACCTGACTCTTGTACCCAACCTGACTTACGCGTCACCGAACGGACAACAGCTGGAACTCTCCCCAACTGATACAATCAAGACCAATTTATCTGGCAGCGAATCATCCAGGAGATGGGAGAATGTCAATGGTTACTGCCAGATCTCTTGCGCATGGAATGGCGAGCAAAAGGAGAGGGGGAGTGTAAGAAGAAGGACCGGACCAGGGGTACCTGTTGTGCACCAGGTCTGGAACTATCGGGCTATCTCCTCTGTTATCTGGGGGAAAGCTTAGAGAACCGGACCAACCTTTGCACTTAGCAGCAGGGGGAGTGCCTAAGTCTCTGAGGCTATAGTGCACGAGGGAACAGGCAGACTTGGTGGGAAGAGACAGCGCACAGCAGACAGGGGTGAGTGCTCCTTCCCTCGAGCACCGACATGACGCAGGCCCGCATCGGAGCATCCCCTCTGCTGCCAGCAGAACTCGTGAGAAAAAACATGCACTGCGCCCACTGATCGTGACTAAGCAAGATGTTGAGTGCTCCGGGCCCATGAGTACTGTGTGGGTGCCACTTGACAGAGACCGAGAGTGGAACTGCTATTAGCGCTCTGCTTCCCCAGTATACTTTTGCCAGACCACGTTGGGCTCAGACTGCGCGGTGGCTCCCATCCTTTCAGCCACACTGGTACATGGACTAGGGGCTCAGCTGAATGTACCAGAGACCAACCTCTGGTGCCAGAAGATGGACCACCGTTATCTCCCGGATCTACGTGGACAAGCGACCGGTCAGCCGTTGTTGGCACCATCACGCTTCACAGCACCCATGGCCTGAGGATCAGCGGATAGGATAAGTTGACCCCACAAGAACTGTCCCTACTGTCTTCACTGTTCTATAACCCTACCCACAATTTCACCATTGAACTGTTTGATTCCCTGTTTAACCTTTTACCTCCCTGCGTGGAGTATCCCACTGTTGAATAAAACCCAGTTAACCCTTGCTCTGTCTCCTGCCTGTCACTGCATCCCACATCCTGCTCACAGTTACATGTACATCTCATTATAATATTATTTTACCGCTATGTAGCATATTTTAATGGAGGATATCAATACGAAATACTATACACAGAACCATTCAATCTTAAGCCAGCTCTAGCACTGATATTTGGTCATCATAACTTTATTTATGCTACCATTGCCTGCGTTTCTCCAATCTGTCACCCATGTTTTTGTTTTCAAAATGGATGATACAGTAGTATGGAGAGTGCTGAGGAAGGTCTGAGCCACCCATCTGCTTGTCTTCTGCCATAGGTTGGGCCACTGCTTATGATGTCTGATCTGTATCCACTGTTGAATAGGAACTTAGGCTAGGAACAACTTTTCTTAATGATTCTGTTTTTCTTAGTCGAATTTAAAGTTGAGGTAGAGGGACGCTTTAAGAAAAGAAAGAGGTAGGGGTTCCTGATATATAATACACAAGAAAGTCTCACCACTTTTAATCCAGGTATTCAGGTATTGTGCCATAATACTAATTGTGCTGTATTGATGTAGAGGCGTAAAACTATAAGACCAGTCTATTTTCTTGAGTTATGATTAGAACTGCATTTTCTGTAATAATTACATATATTAAAAAGGCTTATCATTGATTACATTGAATTATTAAGCATTCAGTTCATTTGAGTATTATTGTTTTATTATTTACTTCTTCCTATGTTACAGGTCACGGTGTTTTAGCTCCAACTTCTGTTGTTCCTGCTGCAGTACCAATAAATATTACTTTAAAAACAGGTAAGCAGGCAGTTTTCTCTCATGAGGTATTAAATTATATAACTCTGTAGTTCTTTTAACTGCATTGCATTGGGGTGGTCTGAAACTAAAATGTATTTGAATTCTAAATCTCTGTCTATTTAATGTCAAAATCAAATCTATTTTCTAATATACCTTAATTTAAAAAGTTCCTATAATTCCGTTACTACTCTAACAGCTTTTTTTATGCCTTCCTGTGTAATGATTCCTTGTTTGAATATCCCCGTGCATGCTGGGATACGCAAATGAGTCATCATCGGGGGGCTTAGGCTGCAGCCACTGTCAGCCTATGTCCACACCCTGAAACATCATCAGTGACGTCCATTTCAAGGGCTGTGCTGGTCCCTGCTATACTGAGCATGTGTTTAGTTGTTAATTCCAACATATGATCAGTATGATCTTGTCACCATCCAATATACACAGTGACAGTGTGCTCCTTCAATGGCTTTGATTAAAAGTGACAAGGCAGCAAGAGAGTGCACTATCAGTGTACATTGTAAGGAGAGAACAAGAGAGCAGAGACCAGTGCTGCCCTCACAAGTGATGTGTCACTTGTGGGGACTGTTCTGGTCTCTGCTTTCTCATTCTCTACTTACAGTGCGCAGTGACACTGCGAGAAGTGGCATCTTGCCAGCTTGCCACTTCTCATCAGAACCACAAGACAGCGCATTGACAATTTGTACTGAGAAGAACAATGCCCAGTGACAAGAATCTATTGAGCATCCATCAGATGCATGCTCAGCAGAGCAAGGATTAGCCCAATCCATGAAACGGATATCACAAGTATTGCTTCATTTCAGGATGGAGGCAGGGGCTGCAGCAGTAACCTCAGCTTCTGTTCACTGATGATAACTCATTTGACTATACCAGCCTGCATTGGGCATTCTCAAACTAAGCACCATCACACCGGAAGTTGTAAAAAAAATTCTAAAGCACTGAGAGAGAGAGAAGAGATGGAAAAATAGGGACTTTTTAATTTAAATTATATTGGAAAAAATATTAGATTATGACCTTTATGACATTAAATAGAGATTTAGGTTTAAAATAAATTATAGTTTCAGACCACCCCTTTAACATTACAAAATGCTGGTGCTTTGAATGTCCATTAAAGTAATAAGACCCTGCAGAACACTGGGCTTCTACCCTTTTGCCACCCATTATTTGCTTCCTGGTATCTACCTAGCTTTCCTACCCACTTAACACATTGACCTACCTAGCCCACCATATGCACAAAATACAGATGTAGCAAAACTTATCATGACATTTAACGTTACAAACCATGAATGCAGCAAACTTCAACTGAATATCAATATCAATACAGCAAATGTAATTGAAAATGTCAACGAATTTTACTAGATCATGATGTGTAACCACATTAAATATTAAGTTAACTTATGCATCATCTGTGTACTTTCCTAATGCTTTTGTACGGTTTGACACCAGGTACCTACCTATTTGTCATAAGTTGTGTCAAGCATAAAAAAATCTTGATTGTGAGTGTTGATGATGGTTCATGCAGATGGTGCGGACATGAGAAAGTTGCGACTTCGCTTGTTGCTGGAGAATAAGAAATATACCCATCCACGACACAGCTTCCTGTCCCACTTTGCAGGGAGGCATGAGGCACCACTTCTGAAACCACACCAATGGAAACAGGTGGTTAGTTGGATAGCAGATAGTGCTTCCAGCATGCTTCGCAGCACCACCCAGTCTTCCACAGGGTTCAGTTTCATCAACCAACACTTAATCAGCCCCGTAATCCTCCTTCTTCCTGTCATGATCCAAAGGTAGGATTTGAGCAGGAGCCTCGGGGGTTAACACTGGTGGCCTACCTTTGGATTGGGGAGGGCTTTTTATAGCCATAGAAGGCTTGCATCCTTGTCAGTTATACTTCTGCCCTTCGCTGAGTTAGTGACCCCTGTGCCCTTGTGTGTTTGTGCCTTGTGCCTGCCTTGGGAGTTTTCATCCTGTTTTGACCCGGCCTGTCCCCCACGTCACACTTGCCTTTCTATTAGGTTCTGTCTGTGGATTATTTGGTTCTCTGACCCCAGCTCGGTTTCTGACTTCCCTTTCGGTTGTTCCCTTAGCTCTGTTAATACCCGCTCGGTTTCCTGACACCCGTTTGTACCTGGTAGCTCTTCTGTTTATTCTCTTGTCGGTGCCCCAGCAGGTCTCCCCCCGGTTGTACCCTCGGTGCTCTGCTGATTGCTCTGGGAGCCTCAGCGGCTGGCCCTGCCCCAACCCTTCCTCCTGCGAGCACGTTCTGCAGATTCTGCACGCCTGTGACCATGCTGTTCTGTGTCTGCGGGTGCTGTCTACCTGTCCCATTCTGTGCAGTGCGGGACTTGTGTCCGGACCTTGACAGGTCGATCACGGGGTCCCATACATTATAACTGACTGCAACAGTAGCCTTCTGTGGTTAGGGTGCAGTATGGACCCGATGCGCACCATGTCTGAGCAGGTGAAGCACCTGTCTCAGATGCCGCAGAAACTAAACCTAGAGCAGCAAGCCCTGGCCCAGTCCCAACAGCAGGTGCCGGACACAGTTCAGGGGGCTCTGTCCTCAATTCGGAGGGTGGGGGCTAGAGAAGTAGCTCTGTTCTCCCCGAATCCTCGGTTAAGTTACCTGATATGTTTTCCAGTAACAAAAAAGAATTTAGAGTCTTTAAGGAGGGCTGCAGGCTCTTCTCTTTAAGACCCTGTTCCTCTGGATAAGAAAGTCAGAGGTTGGGCGTTGTCATGTCTCTGCTTAGGGGGGCTCTGCAAGCCTTGGCATTTTCTCTCCACTCTACAGCCCCTGAGATAGTGTCAGTGGATGTATTTTTTGAGGCCCTAGGGCACATTTACGTTGAGCCTGATAGAGGGCATCTGGCAGAGGATATGGTGATGAGTGTTTTTCGGGGAAGCACTTGGCCGAGTGGTTTTGCTTGGAATTTAGATGTTGGGCTGCGGAGGTTTTGTGGGTTGACACTGCCCTCTGGGGCTTGTTCCATAGATGCTTGTCCAAATGTCTGAAGGATGCCCTGGCGCTTCATCCTCCACCTGATTCCCTGGAAGACGCCATGACCCAAGCAGTTCATATGGATCGCAGATTATGGGCAAGAGGTGTTATGCAACTGGAACCATCATTGTTCCCCAGTGGAGATGAAGCCGTGGCTGCTTCTGAGGCTATGGACATGGGGGCCATCACTTTGAAAGAGAAAGAGAGAATATGTCATCGTTAGAAGCTGCTGTGCTTCTATTGTGGAGAGTCGGGACACTGGAAGAGGGATTGCCCTTCCTGCCCTTCACCATTCAAGATGGCGGGAAATGACTAGGTCTAGGTGGTGGTCAGGGAAGCCATCCAGACCCTCAGTTACACTTTTCCTCATTTACTAAAGTATTTGCTGCCAGTGGAACTGTTGATGGATGGTTGTCCTTATTTTTCTACAGCTTTTGTGGACTGTGGTTCGTCCATCAACTTGGTTAGTCCTCACTTGATTTCCCAATGCAAGATAGGGACAGTTAGACTCCAGACTCTGATGAAAGTGGTGGCCATTGACTCCTCTTCCCATCACTAAAGAAGGAATCCATTACGTCTCTGAGGTCTTTTCCTTCAAAGTAGGCTCTGATCATGTTGAAGAGATAAGTTGTTTTGTCTTAGGGGAACTTGCCTGCTCGGTTCGTGTTGGAATGCCCTGGTTTCAACGCAATAACCCTATCTTCAATTGGGTGACAGGGGAAATTGTTCAATGGGGCTCTAATTGTGTAAACCATGGTTGTGAATCTGTATTATTATCTGAACCCGTTAAGTCTGTCTCTGTGTAGTTTGTGGGTCTGGAGGGTATTCCAGAGTACCTGAAGGACTTCGGTGTTCTCCGAAAGCGAGGCAGAGGTTTTACCGCCACATAGACCCATTGATTGTGCCAGTGAGTTAGTTCCAGGGGCTAAGCTACCAAAAGCCCATCTATTCAATTTTTCCCACCCTGAGCATTTGGCCATAAAGGAGTATATTGCTGAAAGTCTTTGGAAGGGGCATATACGGCCTTCAGTCTCTCCTGTGGCTGCGAGGTTTTTTTTCGGTAAAAAAAAAGATGGCGGTTTGCGTCCTTGCCTCGACGTTCGAGAACTCAATAAAATAACGGTGAGAAACACATACCCTCTTACCCTTATCCCAAACTTATGTAACCAATTAACAGGGGCCAAATGGTTCTCCAAATTAGATCTCCGAGGGGCTTATAATCTGATATGTGTACGTGAGGGGGACGAGTGGAAAACTGCGTTCCACACATCAGAGGGACTTTTTGAAAACCTGGTCATGCTGTTTGGACTTACTAATGCTCCTGCTATTTTTCAGAATTTCATTAATGTGGTGTTTGCTGACCTTATAGGATGTTTTGTCATTATTTATTTGGATGATATTTTGGTGTTTTCCCTGGACAGTCAGACGCATTTGCAGCATCTACGTACTATTCTCCAAAGACTCATGGAAAATCAGTTATTTGCAAAATTGGAGAAATGCTTGTTTTTTGTACAAGAACTGTCTTTTTTGGGTATGGTTGTATCCTTTGAGGGGTTTCGCATGGATCCCAGGAAGGTGCAGGCGATCGCTGATTGGATTCAACCCCAAGACCTTTAGGGGCTCCAGCGCTTCCTGGGATTCGCCAATTACTATCATAAATTTATTAAGAGGTTTTAGCAGGTGGCTAAACCCCTTACTGATCTTATCCGCAAGGGGACAGATGTAAAAGATTGGTCAGGGGCCGCCAAGGAGTCTTTTTTAACATAAAAAAATGATTTATGTCTGCTCGGATTTTGGTACAACCAGATTCGTCCAAACCTTTTATTGTGGAGGAGGACGCTTCTGAGGTGGGAGCAGTCTTGTCCCAGGGACCTGCCACTCTGACTAATCTCAAGCCATGTGCCTTCTTTTCCAAGAATTTCTCTTCCACCGAGAGAAATTATGATGTGAGCAATAGAGAACTTCTTGCGGTCAAGTTGGCATTCCAAGAATGGAGGCACTTTTTGAAAGGGACGGCTCACCCGATTACTGTGACCACGGATCATAAAAATTTGGCATTTATTGCGTCAGTGAAAAGATTGGCTCCTAGAATTGACTCCTAGATAAGCTCGTTGGTCGTTTTTTTTTCCTGGTTTCAGTTTTCTATTACTTTTCGTCCTGGTTCTAAGAACCTTAAATCCGATGCCTTGTCCCGAAGTTTTGAGCCTGTGTCTCCCCTCGAGCTGCCATCCTCCATTTTTTGCCCTGGGGTGGTGGTAGAGGGGATCTCATCTGAGTTGAAAAGAGAGATTATGGGGGCTCAGTCTTTGGCCCCTGCTTACAAAGCCGAGAGTTAAATTGTTTGTCCCGGACCAATTTTGGGCTAAGCTCCTTCAGGAATTTCATGAGTCTAGATTGAGTGCCGATCCTGGGATCGCGGCCACGAGTGAGGCAGTGGCAAGGGTTTTTTGGTGGGCCTCACTGGGTTCTGATGTCAAAAAAATTATATCTGCATGTGGGGTTTGTGCACGTTCCACGAGCTCTCATAGCCGGCCGGCTGGGAAACTAGTGCCTTTACTGATTCTTGAGAGGCCATGGACTTACCTGTCCATGGACTTCATTACAAATCTCCCTCCATCCAGGAGTAATACTGTCATATGGGTGATGGTGGACAGGTTTTCTAAGCAAGCCCATTTTGCCAAGACTTTGTCCAGATTGTTTGTTCAGCATGTGGTCCGTTTGCATGGGGTACCCCTGAATGTTGTATGCAGTTTGTGGCTAAATTTTGGCGGGCGTCCTGTAAGAAATTGGGTATTTCTTTGTCTTTCTCTTCCGCTTATCACCCGGAGAGTAATGGGCAGAAAGAACGCACCAATCAGTCCTGGGAACAGATTCTTAGGTGTTTGACCTCTGTTAGGCAAGATGATTGGTAGGATGCTTTACCTTTGGCTGAATTCGCCTTCAACAACCGGGTATGTCAGTCCACTAGTATGTCCCCATTTCTGATCAGTTATGGCTTTAATCCTCATTTTGGGGAATTCTCACAATTGGATTCCAGTTGTCCTGGGGCAGAGGGATCTGTTCAGCAGTTAAGGGATCTGTGGGCTGAGGTACGGCGTAATATTTCCAGGGCTCAAGAGAGGTATAAGTTGTTTGCTGATAGAAAGAGAACTCCGGGTAACATGTCTCAGGTTGGGGAGAAGGTTTGGCTTTCCACACGGAATATAAACCTGAAGGTTCCTTTGGCCAAATTAAGGCAGTATGAAATTGTGGAAATAGTGAATCTGGTAGCCTATAGATTGCGCTTTCCAGCCTCATTTAAATTGTCTAATGTGTTCCATGAATCTCTGATAAAACCTTTAGGGTCATTCAAGGAAGATTTTGTGTTGGCACCCTCTCCGTGTTACTGGAGGGTTACAGGTAGTGTTGAGCGATACCTTCCAATATTCAGAAGTATTGGTATCGGATTGGATGGGCCGATATTCAAAAAAAATCAGATATCGCCAATACCGATACCTGATACCAATGCAAGTCAATGGGACAAAAATATCGGAACTAAAATAAACCCTTTCTTTCCTTGTAGGTTAATTCTACATGAAGGAAAACAACTAAGAATAATGTAGGATGTATTGGGGGAGGTGGAAAGACATTAAAGGCATACAGAGACACAGAGACCATGCAGACAGCCATGAACGGCGCTGAAAGGCCAAAAAAAGCTCCTCTATGTAATCCTACATAGTGTTTTTCCACAATCTAGCAGGATACGGATGGAAAGCCACTAATAGGATAAATTTGAAAAAACGTGCAGCAGGCAGCACTAATTGAAAAAAGGACAATGGAACGGTATGAGGCAGTGACGCACGCTGAGCGGACTACAACCAGATATGGCTGCAGAACAGACTACAGAGTGAGCTGCACTCACACACAGACCTTGCAGACAGCCGTGAACGGCGCTGCAAGGCAAAAACAAGGTTCTCACACAGCGGTTGCTAAATTAGCCTGGGTAAAGCACAATGAAGCAAATCGCTATCTCAAACTATCCCTCAGTCAGAACAACAGCGTCCTGTCCCTAACTGAATTCACAGCAGAGTGAACCCAAAATGGCGGCGACGACTTTTATAGTGCATCATGACATCATTTCAGCAGCCAATCACAGCCATGCCAGTAGTTACATGTCTAACATGCAGAATAGGATGTGCCCACACTTCTAATGATTCCTCATTGGCTGAATTCTGGCTCTTTGAATTATGGGAACTTCCGATTCCTGTATCAGATATACTGAAAGTATCGGAACTCGGTATCGGAATTCCGATACCGCGAATATCGGCCGATACCCGATACTTGCGTTATCGGAATGCTCAACACTAGTTACAGGGAAAGGGTATGTGTCAGAGGATCGCTCGTGGATTCCTGCTCACTTGGTGCATGCTGACCGTCTGGTTCAAGCATTTCAGGCTAAACATCCAGGGAGGCCTGGGGGTCCAGTGACCCCCTGTTGAGAGGGGAGGTACTTTAATGATCCTATGGTAGGATTTGAGCAGGAGTCTCAGGGGTTAATGCTTTAGGCCTCCCTTTCAATTGGGGAAGGTGTTTAATAGCTGTGGGAGGCTTGCATCCTTGTCAGTTATACTTCTGCCCTTGGCTGAGTTAGTGACCCCTGTGTTCTGTGTGTTTGTGCTTTGTGCGTGCCTTGCAAGTTTTCATCCTGTTTTGACCGGGCCTGCCCGTGGGGGTGGGGTCACACTTGCCTTTCTATCAGGTTCTGCTGTGCATTATCTGGTTCTCTGACCCTGGCTTGGTTTCTGACTTCCCTTTCGGTTGTTCCCTTAGCTCTGGTAATACCTTCTCGGTTTCCTGACACCCGTTTGTGCTCAGTAACTCTTCTGTTTATTCTCTTGTCTCTCCCTGGTTATACCCTTTGTGCTCCGCTGATTGCTCTGGGAGCTCCGGTGGCTGTCCCCGCCCTGGCCCCTCCTCCTGCAATCACGTGCTGCAGGTCTTGCATGCCTTTAACCATGCTGTTCTGTGTCTGAAGGTGATGTCTACCCATCCCATTCTGCACCCACAGAGTCCCTGACACTTCCCACCATGTTAAGTCCCAAGAGACCAGTGATGCCACACTATGACACTCTGAGGAGCTCTTAACAAATTTCTTGATGGTGGCCTCTCACCCTATATGTTCCAAGAGGGACAGGAGGAGATGCTGTGTAGTGATGCATAAAATTAAGGGCAGCCAGGCTCACAAGAAAATGATTGTGGGGAACAGCAAATTTTGTCTAAGTAGGTAGACGATGATGAGACCAAATTGCTTCTGGATCATTAGAAGACATTTTTCTTGGAGGATGATTAGATGACATTTTTATTCACAGCAGTGCAGTAATCTTATGCAAAACCATGACTGAGCCTACTCCCTTGCATGAAAAGTGACTCAACACATGAATAGTCTCAGTATGCTTTACTGGTGGCATGACAGAATTCATGGTAGAGCTCACTTTTCCTTCACCAGACTAATATTTATCCAAATGTTCCAAAAAGTGAGTGAGAAAGGATCTTTATCAGAGCAAATTACTTTATCCCAGTCCTCTGCAGTTCAATGCCTGTACTTCCTGAAAAGTTATTTTTTTCTTATAAAGCCCCCTTCAGACAGCTTGGCACAGAAAAATGGAAAAAATATAGGTTAGAAATGGATTCAATGGCACAGACTTATTTGGTACTTCTGAGATTTGCCTAAACGTCGTATTGAATTTCAAGTAACATATCTCTGGACTGTGCCAAAGGGCTTATGATCATCCACAGAATACTTTTTTTATGTTAAGGATTTCCTGTATATCATATATTGCAAGTTTGTTTCATGAATTTATTTAAAGCACCTGAAAAAATGTTATGCACAAACCTGCCTACCTCAATAAGAAGAAAAATGTGACATTTTCAATTATATTATATGCATTAATTAATATTATATGCATTAATTTGGAGTATTTTCCCTTTTCCCAGTATATTCCAATTATAAAGAAAACATAAATTATATGAAAAAAACTGTTCAGATATATTGTGGTGAAAAAAGTGTATTCATCGCCAACAATGGGATTCACAACTGTCTAGATCGCAATACTTTGATCAGCACAGTGGAGCAACAACAGTGCTTACACATCACCATGGTAACCAAAGAGTAAGATGGAATCCTGTATGTGGAATATGGCTTCATTAAAAGAAGACGGCAGCAGACGAGTGAATGGAACAATAGCATGGGTATACAAGATAAAGACTCGTTCCTTGATTGTAACTCTTCTTGGCTGTGTGCAGAGCTGTAAAAACGACTCATCTATTGTATGAGGGATCACAAAGCACCATGTGTCTTCTAATCATTAGTCATCATACAATGCTAAAGGGTGACCATACTGTCCAACATAAATGCCTCAGACTAACATTGATGCCCATGAGATGAAATCTAATTTGTAGGTTTCCGCGTAGTTATAATTCATTAAACAATTACGCTTCTTTTAGTTGTTTTACTGTAAAACAGATGAACACTATCTAGGAAACCACTATTTATTGTGGCACAATGCAGTGCCGGATACTGCTGCATGGACATACACAGTGCTGAGTAAAGAACAGCAATGAAGAGGCCATGTTCTGCTGATCAATGGGGTTTTGGATTTATAAAGTAACAATAACATATTGAGAGCCTATCAGGATCATGAGGGTCTGAAAAAAATCACTCCACGTTGTCCAAGAAGGGGGGTCAGGAAATTATTGAATCATCTCTGAAACTTTTTCTGACCAGCAGTTTTTGCACCTCTCTTTCTTCATGTGTTCAATACTTATTCCCTCTGTCATTTCTCATTACACATAATTTATGGACAGCTATGGTTTAATTTCTTTGCCGGGTGTGAAGTAGATGGGTTTTTACCGACATCTGGTGAGGATTTATGTGTTTTCAATAGGGAACATGCAATAAGCATCATCTGTTGAAGAAGAGTTGGGAGGTCCACAAATACATTAGATGTTTGGCTGGTGCCATCAAAAAATAATTTAATCTAATTTGTATGTGGTCTTTATTCTTTATGATTGCTATCTTCTGACATGATTCACAAAGGTTCTCCATACCCTTTACGGTTTAAGATGAAGTTTCCTTTCTATACATTTGAATGCCTTATAACAAATATATATTTTATAATATTTACAATCCATTGAGTTGAATGTTAACTACTTCTCACTGACATATAAGTCTACAGCTTGTAAATATGTAACACTACACAAACAGAACAGAGTGAATAACATAACCTAAGCTCTAGAGAACAATACCCTTTCGGTTAGTAGATGGCTTTATTTGCATGTGTTGATAAAATGTAAAGAATAAAGCACACAGCTTGTGGAACATGGCCTAATAAATTATGTATATCACACAGTGCCTGCTGCGTTTTATCATTGTCCTCAAACAACCTTAAATTTATTATATTCAATAATGAGCCTGAATTATTCATTAGATAATACATTCTCTAATACATTTGCCGACTTTGCTTAGTTTTATAACATCCCTATTATAATCTTGTAACTATTGTATCTCCTTTTTTCTAACTGCTATAATAATTTACAAATCATTCATTTACATAAATTGTAGATGACCAGGCCAAGAACTATGGTTATTCAATTTCGTTGTACATAATGACCCATTAGGAATTACTTCTGCTGTATTTTATTTGAGCTATTACGATGATTAATATTACAATAGCTTAAGGTTCAAGAGTATGAGTTCCTGTACAATGTCTCAATCAGCATCTGTAAACTAATAAAACCGGAAAACAATATAGAAAGTTTTGATACAAATTATCGCAAACAAACTATGCAAAATCTGGTCTACCAGTATTTCATTATTCCAGCACCTAGTACCAGTACCATGAATTTTACCTTTATAAATTTACTCCATATAGATACAGCAGATATGTCATTTTGTACTCCTGTATTTCCTTTCTACTTTGTAAATGAAATGTCAAAGTAAATATGGATATGAGTATAAAATCCTTTCATATGAATTAGCTCTAAATACAGGTCCTTCTCAAAAAATTAGCATATAGTGTTAAATTTCATTATTTACCATAATGTAATGATTACAATTAAACTTTCATATATTATAGATTCATTATCCACCAACTGAAATTTGTCAGGTCTTTTATTGTTTTAATACTGATGATTTTGGCATACAACTTCTGAAAACCAAAAAAACCTGTCTCAATAAATTAGCATATTTCACCCGTCCAATCAAATAAAAGTGTTTTTTAATAACAAACAAAAAAAAATCAAATAATAATGTTCAGTTATGCACTCAATACTTGGTCGGGAATCCTTTGGCAGAAATGACTGCTTCAATGCGGCGTGGCATGGAGGCAATCAGCCTGTGACACTGCTGAGATGTTATGGAGGCCCAGGATGCTTCAATAGCGGCCTTAAGCTCATCCAGAGTGTTGGGTCTTGCGTCTCTCAACTTTCTCTTCACAATATCCCACAGATTCTCTATGGGGTTCAGGTCAGGAGAGTTGGCAGGCCAATTGAGCACAGTAATACCATGGTCAGTAAACCATTTACCAGTGGTTTTGGCACTGTGAGCAGGTGCCAGGTCGTGCTGAAAAATGAAATCTTCATCTCCATAAAGCATTTCAGCCAATGGAAGCATGAAGTGCTCCAAAATCTCCTGATAGCTAGCTGCATTGACCCTGCCCTTGATGAAACACAGTGGACCAACACCAGCAGCTGACATGGCACCCCACACCATGGCATTTTGGCATTTGCTTCTCCCCAGTCTTCCTCCAGACTCTGGCACCTTGATTTCCGAATGACATGCAAAATTTGCTTTCATCAGAAAAAAGTACTTGGGACCACTTAGAAACAGTCCAGTGCTGCTTCTCTGTAGCCCAGGTCAGGCGCTTCTGCCGCTGTTTATGGTTCAAAAGTGGCTTTACCTGGGGAATGCGGCACCTGTAGCCCATTTCCTGCACACGCCTGTGCACGGTGGCTCTGGATGTTTCCACACCAGACTCAGTCCACTGCTTCCTCAGGTTCCCCAAGGTCTGGAATCGGTCCTTCTCCACAATCTTCCTCAGGGTCCTGTCACCTCTTATTGTTGTACAGCGTTTTCTGCCACATTGTTTCCTTCCAACAGACTTACCATTGAGGTGCCTTGATACAGCACTCTGGGAACAGCCTATTTGTTGAGAAATTTCTTTCTGGGTCTTACCCTCTTGCTTGAGGGTGTCAATGATGGCCTTCTTGACATGTCAGGTCGCTAGTCTTACCCATGATGGGGGTTTTGAGTAATGAACCAGGCAGGGAGTTTTTAAAAGCCTCAGGTATCTTTTGCATGTGTTTAGAGTTAATTAGTTGATTCAGAAGATTAGGGTAATAGGTTGTTTAGAGAACCTTTTCTTGATATGCTAATTTATTGAGACAGGTTTTTTTGGTTTTCAGGAGTTGTATGCCAAAATCATCAGTATTAAAACAATAAAAGACCTGACAAATTTCAGTTGGTGGATAATGAATCTATAATATATGAAAGTTTAATTGTAATCATTACATTATGGTAAATAATGAAATTTAACACTATATGCTAATTTTTTGAGAAGGACCTGTATACAACTTACAGCATTTAGGAGCATGAAAAGAAAAGCCCCCACAAAAAGACAGAATATATTTGTTGCCTTTTTACCCCTTTCATAATTGCAGTATAACAAAAATGCATTATGCATTAATTCTATGCTTCATTTACTTTGATACTTTGCAGATTGTCTTAAATGGCACATCCACATAACATAATAATATTAGTTTATCTGACAGTGTAGTGGCAAATTAAAGAGCTGGTCCATCATCGAAAATGTATTTGCTAAATATCTATCCTTACACCCTAACCACTTTGGTAATGAACTTTATTACACAATACCCTTTACTTTTCCCCTAGCTACAGTGGCATGTAAAAGTTTGGGCACACCTGGTCAAAAATACTGTTATTGTGAACAGTTAAGCAAGTTGAAGATGAAATGATCTCTAAAAGGCCTCCTAACATTAAAGATGACATATTTCCTTTTGCATTTTAAGGAAAATATGTATGTTTTCATCTTTTACATTTTATTTTAAAAATTACAAAAAGGAAAATGGGCCGATGCAAAACTTTGGGCACCCTGCATGGTTAGTATCTTGTAACACCCACTTTTCAAAATATCACAGCTTGTAAATGCTTTATGTAGCCAGGCAAGAGTCTTTGGCCGGCGTCCCACTAGCGAGTTTTACGGACGTATGAGCGCAGAAAATACGTCCATAAAATACGCATTACACACGGCCCAATGAATCTCTATGGGGCTGCTCCTATCAGCCGTATATTACGCATCCGTAATATACGTCATTCCCTGAGTTTTTACAGGCAGGGGTGGCTGCATTAACAGGCTTCTGCTTGTAAAATTAGTTAACCCTTTCAGATGGATTTACAACGTGGGACAGAACGACGGAAGGTATGGAATATTGTTGTTTGTTTTGTTTAACTTTGTTTCAGGTGACAAGGGTCTTCAGGTGGATTAAGAGTCTAATAAAATATTACAACAACATGTGTCTTTATTTCATTAAAGTACTTTGTAATAATGTGTGTGTGTTTTATTAACCATTTCGTACTATTGGATTAATAATGGATAGGTGTCATAATCGATGCCTCTCCATTATTAATCTGGCTTAATGTCACCTTACAATAGCAAGGTGACATTAACCCTTCATTACCCCATATCCCACCACTACACGGGAGTGGGAAGAGAGTGGCCAAGTGCCAGAATAGGCGCATCTTCCAGATGTGCCTTTTTCTGGGGTGGCTGGGGGCAGATGTTTGTAGCTGGGGGGGGCAATAACCATGGACCCTCTCTAGGCTATTAATATCTGCCCTCAGTCACTGGCTTTCCCACTCTGGCAGAGAAAATTGCGCGGGAGCCCACGCCAATTTTTTCCGCAATTTAACCCTTTAGTTTAATAGCTAGAGCGCCCAAATTTTGCACATACACACTACTAACATTAGTAGTGTGGAATATGCAAAAAAAAAAAGGGATATGAGATAGTTTACTGTATGTAAACCATGTCTCATATCATGTCGGGTTTGTGAAGGAGAAATGAAAAGCCGGCAATTGAATTACCGGCTTTTCTGCTATATCGAGCTGAAGTAAATATAAATATATATATGTGTCTCAATGACATATATATATATACTGTATATATGTTTTACCGAACATTTGAGCCCATAAATCCATTACATGTCAGTTTTGCAAGCCTGCGAGAAAATCTCGCAGTACGGATGCCCTACGGATTACATACTGAGGATGCCATGCGCAAAATACGCTGCCACACCCTGCCTACGGATGACATACGGATCACTATTTTGGGAACATTTCTGCGTATTACGGCCGTATTACGGCCTTATAAAACGGACCGTATTGTCTTACGCCTATTGTGACACCGGCCTTTCAAATCTTGTTTTGAAAGACTCTTGTCTGGCTACAAGGCAGAATGGATTTTAATCCATTCTTCCTTGGAAAATTCTTCCAGTTCTGTGAGATTCCTGGGTCGTCTTGAATACACTGCTAGCCACAGATTTTCAGTGATGTTCAGATCAGGAATGTGAGGGTTATTGTGAAACTGTCTGTTTTGAGGTAGTGTATTCTGGATGTTGACGTGTGAATAGGATCATTAACCATTTGTAGAAACCATCCTTGTTGTGAAATTGGATTCTGGGTTCCCCCGGTGGCCACTTGTGGAATTGTACTTGTGTGCATCATCCCCTCTGTTCACCTGCTCCTATCAGGATGTGGGAGTCGCTATATAACCTTGCTCCTCTGTCAGTTTCATGCCGGTCAACAATGTAATCAGAAGCCTTCTGTGCATGTTCCTGCTACTAGACAACTCCTAGCTAAGTTGGACTTTTGTCCTTGTGTGTTTTTGCATTTTGTTCCTGTTCACAGCTGCTGTTTCGTTACTGTGTCTGGAAAGCTCTTGTGAGCGGAAATTGCCACTCTGGTGTTATGAGTTAATGCTAGAGTCTTAAAGTAATTTCTGGATGGTGTTTTGATAGGGTTTTCTGCTGACCATGAAAGTGCCCTTTCTGTCTTCATGCTATCTAGTAAGCGGACCTCGATTTTGCTAAACCTATTTTCATACTACGTTTGTCATTTCATCTAGAATCACCGCCAATATATGTGGGGGCCTCTGTCTGCCTTTTGGGAAAATTTCTCTAGAGGTGAGCCAGGACTGTCTTTTCCTCTGCTAGGATTAGGTAGTTCTCCGGCTGGCGCTGGGCATCTAGGGATAAAAAACGTAGGCATGCTACCCGGCCACTTCTAGTTGTGCGGCAGGTTTAGTTCATGGTCAGTATAGTTTCCATCTTCCAAGAGCTAGTTCTCATATATGCTGGGCTATGTTCTCTCGCCATTGAGAATCATGACAGTTTGACCGGCCCAAAAAAGGGTTAAATTACTGGCTGAGAAAGGAGAGAAAAAAGAAGTCTGCTACAATTTTTTTTTTTTTTTTTTCTCTAGTTCTGAGTGTGCTCTTAATTGAATCACTTGCTAGTTTGCCTATGCTGCAGCCTTCCTCTCTTTCTCTCCTTCTAATCCTTGAATGGCTCTGTGTTCACCTGTTTCAAATGGATCTTCAGAGTGTAGCTACAGGTTTGAATAATCTCGCCACAAAGGTACAAAATTTGCAAGATTTTGTTGTTCATGCACCTATGTCTGAGCCTAGAATTCCTTTGCCTGAATTCTTCTCGGGGAATAGATCTCACTTTCAAAATTTTAAAAATAATTGCAAATTGTTTTTGTCCCTGAAGTCTCGCTCTGCCGGAGACCCTGCACAGCAGGTCAGGATTGTAATTTCCTTGCTCCGGGGCGACCCTCAGGACTGGGCTTTTGCATTGGCACCAGGGGATCCTGCGTTGCTCAATGTGGATGCATTTTTTCTGGCCTTGGGGTTGCTTTATGAGGAACCTCATTTAGAGCTTCAGGCGGAAAAGGCCTTGATGTCCTTGTCTCAGGGGCAAGATGAAGCTGAAATATACTGCCAAAAATTCCGCAAATGGTCTGTGCTTACTCAGTGGAATGAGTGCGCCCTGGCGGCGATTTTCAGAGAAGGTCTCTCTGATGCCATTAAGGATGTTATGGTGGGGTTCCCTGTGCCTGCGAGTCTGAATGAGTCCATGACGATGGCTATTCAGATCGATAGGCGTCTGCGGGAGCGCAAACCTGTGCACCATTTGGCGGTGTCTACTGAGAAAACGCCAGAAAATATGCAATGTGATAGAATTCTGTCCAGAAGCGAGCGGCAGAATTTTAGACGAAAAAATGGGTTGTGCTTCTATTGTGGTGATTCAACTCATGTTATATCAGCATGCTTTAAGCGTACTAAGAAGCCTGACAAGTCTGTTTCAATTAGCACTTTACAGTCTAAGTTTATTCTATCTGTGACCCTGATTTGTTCTTTGTCATCTATTACCGCGGACGCCTATGTCGACTCTGGCGCTGCTTTGAGTCTTATGGATTGGTCCTTTGCCAAACGCTGTGGGTATGATTTGGAGCCATTGGAGGCTCCGATACCTCTGAAAGGGATTGACTCCACCCCATTGGCTAGTAATAAACCACAATACTGGACACAAGTGACTATGCGTGTTAATCCGGATCACCAGGAGGTTATTCGCTTTCTGGTGCTGTATAATCTACATGATGTTTTGGTGCTGGGATTGCCATGGCTGCAATCTCATAACCCAGTCCTCGACTGGAGAGCTATGTCTGTGTTAAGCTGGGGATGTAAAGGAACTCATGGGGACGTACCTTTGGTTTCCATTTCATCATCTATTCCCTCTGAGATTCCTGAATTCTTGTCTGACTTTCGTGACGTTTTTGAAGAACCCAAGGTTGGTTCACTACCTCCGCACCGGGAGTGCGATTGTGCCATAGACTTGATTCCGGGTAGTAAATACCCTAAGGGTCGTTTCTTTAATCTGTCTGTGCCTGAACACGCGGCTATGCGAGAATATATAAAGGAGTCCTTGGAAAAGGGACATATTCGTCCTTCGTCATCTCCCTTAGGAGCCGGTTTTTTCTTTGTGTCTAAGAAGGACGGCTCTTTGAGGCCGTGTATTGATTATCGACTTTTGAATAAAATCACGGTTAAATATCAATATCCGTTACCACTGATTACTGATTTGTTTGCTCGTATAAAGGGGGCCAAGTGGTTCTCTAAGATTGATCTCCGTGGGGCGTATAATTTGGTGCGAATCAAGCAGGGGGATGAGTGGAAAACCGCATTTAATACGCCCGAGTGCCATTTTGAGTATTTGGTGATGCCTTTTGGTCTTTCAAATGCCCCTTCAGTCTTCCAGTCCTTTATGCATGACATTTTCCGCGATTATTTGGATAAATTTATGATTGTGTATCTGGATGATATTCTGATTTTTTCGGATGACTGGGATTCTCATGTCCAGCAGGTCAGGAGGGTTTTTCAGGTTTTGCGGTCTAATTCCTTGTGTGTGAAGGGTTCTAAGTGTGTTTTTGGGGTTCAAAAGATTTCCTTCTTGGGATACATTTTTTCCCCCTCTTCCATCGAGATGGATCCTGTCAAGGTTCAGGCTATTGGTGATTGGACGCAACCCTCTTCTCTTAAGTCTTCAGAAATTTTTGGGCTTTGCTAACTTTTATCGTCGATTTATTGCTGGTTTTTCTGATGTTGTAAAACCATTGACTGATTTGACTAAGAAGGGTGCTGATGTTGCTGATTGGTCCCCTGATGCTGTGGAGGCCTTTCGGGAGCTCAAGCGCCGCTTTTCTTCCGCCCCAGTGTTGCGTCAGCCTGATGTTGCTCTTCCTTTTCAGGTTGAGGTCGACGCTTCTGAAATCGGAGCTGGGGCGGTGTTGTCGCAGAGAAGTTCCGACTGCTCCGTGATGAGACCTTGTGCCTTTTTTTCCCGTAAATTTTCGCCCGCCGAGCGGAATTATGATATTGGGAATCGGGAGCTTTTGGCCATGAAGTGGGCTTTTGAGGAGTGGCGTCACTGGCTTGAGGGGGCCAGACATCAGGTGGTGGTATTGACTGACCACAAAAATTTAATTTACCTTGAGTCTGCCAGGCGCCTGAATCCTAGACAGGCGCGCTGGTCGTTGTTTTTCTCTCGGTTTAATTTTGTGGTGTCTTACCTACCGGGTTCTAAGAATGTTAAGGCGGATGCCCTTTCTAGGAGTTTTGAGCCTGACTCCCCTGGTAATTCTGAGCCCACAGGTATCCTTAAAGATGGAGTGATATTGTCTGCCGTTTCTCCAGACCTGCGGCGGGCCTTGCAGGAGTTTCAGGCGGATAGACCTGATCGTTGCCCACCTGGTAGACTGTTTGTTCCTGATGATTGGACCAGTAGAGTCATCTCTGAGGTTCATTCTTCTGCGTTGGCAGGTCATCCTGGAATCTTTGGTACCAGGGATTTGGTGGCAAGGTCCTTCTGGTGGCCTTCCCTGTCACGAGATGTGCGAGGCTTTGTGCAGTCTTGTGACGTTTGTGCTCGGGCCAAGCCTTGTTGTTCTCGGGCTAGTGGATTGTTGTTACCCTTGCCTATCCCGAAGAGGCCTTGGACGCACATCTCGATGGATTTTATTTCGGATCTGCCTGTTTCTCAGAAGATGTCTGTCATCTGGGTGGTGTGTGACCGTTTCTCTAAGATGGTCCATCTGGTTCCCTTGCCTAAGTTGCCTTCTTCTTCCGAGTTGGTTCCTCTGTTTTTTCAAAATGTTGTTCGTTTGCATGGTATTCCGGAGAATATCGTTTCTGACAGAGGGACCCAATTCGTGTCTAGATTTTGGCGGGCATTCTGTGCTAGGATGGGCATAGATTTGTCTTTTTCGTCTGCTTTCCATCCTCAGACTAATGGCCAGACCGAGCGGACTAATCAGACCTTGGAGACATATTTGAGGTGTTTTGTGTCTGCGGATCAGGATGATTGGGTTGCTTTTTTGCCTTTGGCGGAGTTCGCCCTCAATAATCGGGCCAGCTCTGCCACCTTGGTGTCCCCGTTTTTCTGTAATTCGGGGTTTCATCCTCGATTTTCCTCCGGTCAAGTGGAATCTTCGGATTGTCCTGGAGTGGATGCTGTGGTGGAGAGGTTGCATCAGATTTGGGGGCAGGTGGTGGACAATTTGAAGTTGTCCCAGGAGAAGATTCAGCTTTTTGCCACCCGCCGTCGTCGTGTTGGTCCTCGGCTTTGTGTTGGGGACTTGGTGTGGTTGTCTTCTCGTTTTGTCCCTATGAGGGTTTCTTCTAAGTTTAAGCCTCGGTTCATCGGCCCGTACAAGATATTGGAGATTCTTAACCCTGTGTCCTTCCGTTTGGACCTCCCTGCATCCTTTTCGATTCATAATGTTTTTCATCGGTCATTGTTGCGCAGGTATGAGGTACCGGCTGTGCCTTCCGTTGAGCCTCCTGCTCCGGTGTTGGTTGAGGGTGAGTTGGAGTACGTTGTGGAAAAGATCTTAGACTCTCGTGTTTCCAGACGGAAACTCCAGTATCTGGTCAAATGGAAGGGATACGGTCAGGAGGATAATTCTTGGGTCACTGCCTCTGATGTTCATGCCTCCGATCTTGTCCGTGCCTTTCATAGGGCTCATCCTGATCGCCCTGGTGGTTCTGGTGAGGGTTCGGTGCCCCCTCCTTGAGGGGGGGGTACTGTTGTGAAATTGGATTCTGGGTTCCCCCGGTGGCCACTTGTGGAATTGTACTTGTGTGCATCATCCCCTCTGTTCACCTGCTCCTATCAGGATGTGGGAGTCGCTATATAACCTTGCTCCTCTGTCAGTTTCATGCCGGTCAACAATGTAATCAGAAGCCTTCTGTGCATGTTCCTGCTACTAGACAACTCCTAGCTAAGTTGGACTTTTGTCCTTGTGTGTTTTTGCATTTTGTTCCTGTTCACAGCTGCTGTTTCGTTACTGTGTCTGGAAAGCTCTTGTGAGCGGAAATTGCCACTCTGGTGTTATGAGTTAATGCTAGAGTCTTAAAGTAATTTCTGGATGGTGTTTTGATAGGGTTTTCTGCTGACCATGAAAGTGCCCTTTCTGTCTTCATGCTATCTAGTAAGCGGACCTCGATTTTGCTAAACCTATTTTCATACTACGTTTGTCATTTCATCTAGAATCACCGCCAATATATGTGGGGGCCTCTGTCTGCCTTTTGGGAAAATTTCTCTAGAGGTGAGCCAGGACTGTCTTTTCCTCTGCTAGGATTAGGTAGTTCTCTGGCTGGCGCTGGGCATCTAGGGATAAAAAACGTAGGCATGCTACCCGGCCACTTCTAGTTGTGCGGCAGGTTTAGTTCATGGTCAGTATAGTTTCCATCTTCCAAGAGCTAGTTCTCATATATGCTGGGCTATGTTCTCTCGCCATTGAGAATCATGACACATCCTCTTTTCAACTTCAGCTTTTTTTTACAGACGGTGTGATGTTTGCAACAAGAATTTGTTGAAATTTCATTGAATCAATTCTTCCCTGTGAAATATTCCCTTGTGGCATTGGCTGCCACACAACACCAAAGCATGATTGATCCACCTCCATTCTAAATGGTTGGTGAGATGTTTTGTACTGAGAGGTTTCATGGATGGTTTTTGGAAAATACTCTCATTGGCTCAAAGTATTGACTGGTCTGATAGGCTGATTTGGAATGCAACACAACCAAACCTTTAAAAGACCTTGTTACCCATGTGTTTGCTCATTACAGCCTCAAACACTGATGATGCCAGCTAGTCTGGTGAAACATGTTGGGGAGGTTTAGGTCAGTTATAATACTGTTAGATATAGAAGTAGGGTGAGTTTGTGCAGTTTTACGGTTGCACTGCACAATGAATAGATATTAAGGGTAGTGTACGGGGGGTGCTCAAATGTGGAATAGGACAGTTTCAGGAATAAATAATTATAACTGGCATTATACCCCAACACAATAGTAAAATATAATGACCGTTGCCATTTTAATAGCTTGTTCCTATTAAATGTTCCTTTTAAATGAAGAATTAAAAGTTACTTTTTATGGTCCTTAGTGATTTTTTTCCCTTTGGCAATCTGTTATTTGATTTAAATTACCATACAATGACTATTTTGAACAACTTAGTGATTGGCTGCAACACAACCACAAAACATGATTGATCCTCCCCCATGCTTAATGGTTGACGAGGTGTTCTTTTCCTGATATTCTATACCCTTTTTTCTCCACACATACCTCTGATCATTGTGGCTAAAGAGTTTACATGTTCTTTTGCATATTTCTGACACTAAGTTTTATGGTGAGGACACAGGAGAGGTTTTCTTCTGATGACTATTCCATGAAGACCATATTCATTTGATTCACATGATTCATTTGAGGGCAGTTCTAGAAGTTGTGCGGTGGTGCTGGTGTACTCACTGCATCTATCTATGCTCCCTGACAACGTGTTCTTTCACAGAAACTACCACAGTGTTGGAAATGAAAACAGAGTGCTGGCGCTCAGCATTCATCACCCAGGATCCAGAACATCTTCAGAGGGGGTGGCGACATAAGAGACTAGTAATTAACTTCAGCTGTGATGTCCTTTCCAAGAGGAGCAAGTGCAGCCCCAGCCTCCTTTAGTGTCATGTTTGAGACTCCTCTCAAACAAAACGTCACCAGAAGTACAGAAAAAAAAAACACTTTTAATGATTAGTTAGGGTGTAAGGATAGATATTTGAAAATTAAATTTTAGGTGCTATACCATCTCTTTCAGGGTAGGCAGGACCTAGAGCAGTTCCTACTTACAAGATTTTTAATGTGTCTTTGGTAACATTCACATGTCTGTATGACACGTCCGAGTGCTGTCCAATTTTTTCCTGGATAGCACTCAAACCCATAGAGTAAAATAGATGTGTTCACACATACATTAAAGTCACAGATCTGTGAGTGTGATCCATGTGACTCAAAGCATGTCCTATTCTGGTCCAATTTATATATCAGACTCGGCCATTCAACTCTATGGGGGTCCATGGGACATCGATGCAAATTGTAAGGCTTCCGATTTCCTTCTGTTTGGCATCCATGTCTCATGGAACTTTCTTAGAAACTTGAATGAAAACCTGTGACCTTCCAAAGGGTTTTGTCACGGTTCCATTGCTCAGTGTGTCTCGGATGCAGTCAATGACAGCTTGGCCGCCCAATCAGGCATAGGGGTGTGTTGAAGCTCTCAGTACTTTGATTGACAGCTGGGCCATCCAATCTGGTACAGGGGCATGCTGAGCTTTCAGTGCGTTGATTGAGAGCTCGACTTTCCAATCTGAAACTGTGAGGTGTCAGATGTCTGCCAAGTTTTCATTATTCCAGGTAATTGACATGCTACTTAACTGAGCTGTGTCTCCCAGAACTCTGCCAAACATACTTTCAGCTTGTGAGGTTTGTTCTCCTGGGCCTTAAGTTCTGTATGCTTGATCTGTTGCCTGACCTTGGACATCATTCTGACCATGTGCCTGTTTAACCCCTTCCACCCTGATATGTTATCCTACTGGTACTCTGACCTCAGAACATTACCTGACTACGCTTTTGTCTCTTGCTTCTATCTATGATGTACCCTCCTGGCTTCTGACCTTGGACTCCTTTACCATTTTGACTCATGGCTTGGTCGTGAGAAGTGACTAGAGTCACATTACATCTGGCCGATATGTTTTTCCTTTTTCTTCAGTATTGACCTGTTCACACACTTTGTGACCTTGTGGCGAAATTGACGCAGATGACTCCGGATCTGGAGATGGATTGCCAGAGTCTGGAGTCATCACAATATCAGTTGCAGAATCAGATAAATAACCTGATGAAGACCCCTACAGCCCCCCATTGCCACCAGAAGCTGTGACATCAGCACCCTCTGATGTACAGTTGGTCTGTCTTGAACCTGTGATATCCCTCCCTGATAAATTTTTGGGAGAGAAAGACCAGTTTAGGGTATTCAGGGAGAACTGTAAATTATTTTTTACCCTGCACCCCCGATCATCAGGGAAGGAGTTCCAGAGGGTGGGAATAATCATGTCCCTACTGCGAGGGGTTCCTCAGACCTGGGCATTTTCTTTGTCCCCCACAAGCCCCAGAAATGTTTTCTGTTTATGCCTTTTTGACAGTTTAGGTCTGATATATGATGAACCTGACAGATTCCAGGTTGCTGAGGCTAAGATCATGATCTGGAAAAGGGGTTTGCACAGCTGAGGACTACTGTACTGCATTCTGGCAGTGGTTCACCAAAGTTCTTTAAAAACAATGCTGCTCTCAGGTGCCAGTTCCAATGAGGCCTCTTCCAGATACTCAAGGATGCTCTGGTCCTCCATGACACCCCTTGTTCTCTGATTGGGGCCATGATTCAGGCCATACGAATGGACCGCAGAATCCATGAGAGACATGGTGAACAGCAGGCCACATGTTATACTTCCCCAGAGCAGGTCCATGTACCCAATGTTAATGGTTGCCAGTCTTCGTGTTGCAGAGACAATATCTCGGACTCTGACTATACTGTGGTCTCTCTGGACATATTCTTAAGAATTGCCCAACTCATCCTCAAGCTATCAAACCATCAGGAGAACATGTAAGTCTGGGTGATGGCCGAGGAGGTCATCCAGACTCTCAGGTACTTTTTTCTTCCTCTGATAAAGTACTGATAAATACAATGATTTCCTTTGAGAACCAGGTGCTATCAATATTGGCGTTCATTGACTGTGGGTCTGCAGCTAACTTTATTGATTTGGGACTGGTTGTGAAGTTAGGGGTAGGTACAGTTAGTTTAGGAAGACCCATTAAAGTCATCACCCTTGACAAGACACCGTTAGCTCACAATTTGGTTAAGAGAGCAACGGTGGCTTTCACTCTCCAAGTGGGAGCACTCCACTCTGAATCCATCTCCTGTTTTGAGTTGGATAATCTAGCTGCTGGATTGGTACTGGGGTATCCATAGTTGCAGATTCACAATCCAGTTATTGATTGGTGTCATAAGGAGATAGTGAAATGGAGCCCTAAATGTTTAGGAATGTGTAAAAAATACACAAATATGCTCTGCTATTCTGGAGGGTCTCCTGAGATACCTGAAGGACTTTGGAGACATGTTCTTGGAAAAAGAGGCGGAGATACTACCTCCCCATTATCCCTATGAATATACTATTGATCTTATTCCTAGTGCCAAGTTGCCTAAATCTCGACTTTACAATTTGTTGGGTCCTGAATGGGCCACCATTGAAGAATATGTTAACAAAAGTTTACGGAAGGGTCATATCTGTCCTTCCTCCTCCCCTATAGCTGCTGGATTTTTCTTTGCTAAAAAAAAGATTGGATCTCTGCCCTTACCTTGATTTCCAAGAAATAAACAAGATCACGGGTAAAAATAAGTGATGAGCGATTGTACTCGTTGCTCGGGTTTTCCCGAGCATGCTCGGGTGATCTCTGAGTATTTGTTAGTGTTCGGAGATTAAGTTTTCATCGCCACGGCTGAATGATTTACAGCTACTAGACAGCTTGATTACATGTGAGGATTCCCTAGCAACCAGGCAACCCCCACATGTACTCAGGCTGGGTAGTAGCTGTAAATCATTCAGCTGAGGCGATGAAAACTTAATTTCCGAAAACACTAACAAATACTCGGAGATCACCCGAGCGTGCTCTGGAAAACCCGAGCAACGAGTACACTTGCTCATCACTAGTAAAAATGCTTACCCACTGCCACTCATCCCCAAGCTATATAATCAGCTTCTGGTGGCCAGGGTGTTTTCTAAACTTGATCTTAGAGGGGTTAACAATTTGATACACATCCGGAAGGGTGATGAGTGGAATACGGTATTTTTAACGTCTAAGGGTCTTTTTGAAAGCCTTGTCATGCCTTTTGGATTATCTAATGCACCTGCTGTATTTCAAAATTTTATGAATGATATTATCTCTGACTGCATTGGAACATTTGTTGTGATTTACCTCGATGACATTCTAATTTTCTCGCCAGACTTGGAATCTCACCAGGAACATGTCCGTGTTGTGTTACAAAGATTGAGGGAGAATTCTCAGCTTGCTAAATTAGAGAAATGTTTTTTTCTGTTCAGGAAATCTCTTTCTTGGAGTTTATCTTGTCAGCAGAAGGGTTTAACATGGATCCTGGCAAATTGCAGGCCATAATTGATTGGTTCAACCTTGTGATCTTAAGGCTTTGCAGCTTTTTCTAGGATTCGCCATCTGTTATAGAAAATTTATGAAGGGGTTTTCACAGATTGCTAAACCACTTACTGACTTTACATGTAAGTGGGCAAATCTCAAGGTTTGGTTGCCGGGTGCTATCAGGGCTTTTGAAAGATTAAAAGACTGTTTTATGTCCCCACCCATTCTGATCCAACCTGGTCTCCAAGAACCATTCTGTCAGGGACACTGCACTGTACTTACCACTTAAGTCAGTGCGCGTGTTCGGGAGCAGGGCTGGCAGAGCCCGGAGATTCCTGAGATGTGGGGCAGCTGCAGTGGTGAGACGTGCAACAGGTGTACAGGATCTGAAGCACATGACTTCCGGGGGAGTGACCGGGACGGAGCCTATCCCCAGAGCCCCAGGGAGCAGACCACTGGCTAAAGAAGCTGAAAGAGGTGTCAGACAGGAGCGAGTCAAACCAGAGGACATTTTGTTTTTATCCCCATTTTGTTGAATTTTCTTGGATTAGTTGTGAATGCCCTGGGGTGGAGGTCATCGTGCAGAGACTTGGGGATGTCTGGAGGGAGGTTCAAAAGAATATTAGGACTGCCCAGATTCACCAAAAACGAGTTCGGTGGGTCTGGTTTTAAGATTGGGGATAAGGTTCGGTTGACTTCTAGGAACATTAAACTTAAAGTGCCATCGTCAAAGTTGGGCCCAAAGTTTATTGGTCCATATGAGATCCTAGAGGTGGTCAATCTGTGGCATTTAGATTAAAGCTTCCTCCATCCCTCCACATCCCTAACGTATTCTATAAATCCGTATTAAAGGAGTACGTCCCTTTTGTATTGTCTCCCTCATCCCCGCCTCCTCCGCTTTCAGTAGATGGTGGCCTGGAGTATGAGTTTCAGAGAGTTGTGGATTCTTGAACAGTCTGTAATTTCCTCCAGCACCTCATCCACTGAAGGGGATACGAACTAGAGGAGAGATCCTGGGTCCCTTCTCCAGTTGTGAAGGCCAATCGGTTAGTCAGGGCCTTCCATCTAAAATTTCCTGTGAAGCCTGGGGGTCCTGTGGCCCCCCTAGAAGAGGGAGTACTGTCATGGTTTCACCCTCAGTGTGTCTGGGATACAGTTACTGTCAAATAGATAAGGCAGCACACTGAGGCGCTAAGACATGCAAACATGAAACATGAAAATTGAACTGCATTACTGCACTAGAAATATGAAAAATGAGAGCTTCTAGCGCACAAATTGGCCAATTCATGTGTACCTGTGTCACGATTCACTCCGTGACTGTCACCAATTGTCAAGATCCCTTAGCCGCTGCCCACAATATGTCACGGATTGGGGTGACTTTAGACCAGCAGACGGCTATCACATGTGCAGGGGGCTTATCTTAGTTATCCCTCCACTGCCACACTGTGATGAAAAAAAAAAAACACACACACGAGGCTATTGACCTCTTGTTTCCAGCAGGGGCTTATTTTAGGTATCCCACTGCTCTTCAGTATACCATGAACTGCAGGGATTTGTGTATATCCCGCTTACAGTTCCACTTAAACCTTGCAGCTCTCTGGCGCCCCCCTTCCTGTCAGGTCAGATTAGGTACTGCACCTGGGGTGATTAGTCGCCAGAAACGCTGCCTGCTATGTACTGGCTATTGGGTGCACTGCAGCGACGCGATAACTACTCCCACTCAGGCAGGAACAATAATTATCAAGCCGCAGTCGCTACAGTGACCCCCAAAAGCCGGCACACGGTCGCTGCCACCAGCTCCAATTGAACGGGTCTGGAGCCAACCCAAAAACAGTAGCGTAATTCCCTTCAGAGACAGGGTACGGTTTAGGGCAGGAAGAACGAACTAGTATTAAATATTATACCCCATAAATGATTTTTAGGCAGTGTTTATAAAATATTTTACAAAGATGGTACAAATGAGACAATTGCAAATATGTACAAGGTAATTATAAAAATAAAAGGATTAAATGAAGAAAAGGTAACACTCACATACTCAGATCATTGCATTGCAGGCAACAGGCTATGATAGCTTTCCATCTATCCCAGTGCATTTGCACTCGCAGTCTGGTCGCTTCAGGTAAAAACTCACAACTCCCCCCCTGGAAGCCTGCCAGCAACTTTATAACCTACAGCCTGTGACCTCACAGAAAGGGCTGGTTTTTCCAACCCCTCCTACTTCTTCAGTATTACTCACTGGGCATTAAATATATCTGATGCCCGTAACTTCGCTACAGAACATAAAATAATCGCACCATACCCATCCTTCATCTCGTAGTATCGTGGGCATTCCGATGAGATCAAATATGTCCTATTTGTCACGCACACTGACAGAGAAATCCCTACCTCTGTACCAGATGGAGCTAGAAACCTGTGTTTCGAGGGATGGGTAGATCCTCCGAGTGTGATTATGACGATATATTTTTGTGTTCGTATTTTAAATCGTTTGCCTAATATCTTCCAAAAACAGAACAAAAGACTTTCATGATTCTAGAAGCTTCTAGTCCACGGATAGCTGGACAAGAGCGTACGCGGCAGGAAATGCCGGTCGTAAATGCCTTTCTTCAATAAAACTCCCCTCTCACATACATTGGCAAGGCAGCTCTACTCTGAAGTAAAAGACAAGGGGGGTTTCTTAGCCCACATCCTGGGCTGACAAGAGAACTAAACTTATGATATTTCATACCATATCGTGACACCTCCCCCTTTTTGCGTGCGCTACGGCGGCAGAACCTCTCGGTATGCCTCCATGCGCACCTCCGTGGGTTCACCCTGGCGGGAGAGTCCATCTGCATTCCCATGCTCTTTGCCCGCTTTGTGTTTAATGGTGAAGTCAAATTGCTGAAGGGCAAGGCTCCAGCGTAGCAACCTGCCATTGGTTCCACACATGGTGCTTAGCCAACGCAGAGGGTTGTGGTCGGTCACCACGGTGAAGGTGCGACCGTACAAGTAGGGCTGCAAGCGCTGCAGGACCCAGACTATGGCCAGGCACTCCTTCTCAATGGTGGAGTAGGCCACTTCCCTCGGCAAAAGTTTCCGGCTCAGGTACAACACGGGGTGCTCTTGGTCCTCCGAGTCAACCTGGCTGAGCACAGCACCAAGGCCAAACTCGCTGGCGTCGGTCTGTACCAAGAACGGTCGACTGCTGTCGACTGCTTTCAACACAGGGGCGTTGCACAGTGCTGTTTTCAACGCCTGGAAGGCCCCCTCACAGCCATCTGTCCAGTTGACGATGTGGGGTAGCTTCTTCCTGGTGAGGTCCGTCAAAGGTTTTGCCAGGCTACTATAGTGCTGCACGAAGCGCCTATAGTACCCTGCAGTGCCCAGTCAGGACATCACATGTTTCTTGGTCCTGGGAGTGGGCCAGTTCACGATCACGCCCACTTTGTCAGGCTCTGGTTTTAGGGTGTTTCCGCCTACCCGGTGCCCCAGGTAGTGAACCTCCCTCATGCCCATCTGACACTTTCCCGGCTTGATAGTCAGTCCTGCTCGGTGAATTCGCCCGAGCACCTCCTTGAGATGCTGCAGGTGTTCCTCCCAGGAGGGACTGAAGATGGCAATGTCATCTAAGTACGCCACGGCGTACTTCTCCAGTCCCTGAAGCAGGAGATTGACCATCCGCTGGAAAGTGGCAGGGGCATTCTTCATGCCAAAGGGCATGACCGTGGACTCGTACAGTCCAAAGGGTGTGATAAAGGCAGACTTCTCCTGCGCCTCGGGGCTCAGGGGAATCTGCCAGTATCCGCGACTCAGATCCATGATTGTCAGGTATTTTGCGCCAGCTAACTTCTCAAGCAGCTCCTCGATGCGCGGCATTGGGTGCGCGTCAGAGGCTGTAATGGCGTTGAGCCCCCTGTAGTCCACGCAGAACCGGGTGGTCCGGTCCTTCTTTGGCACGAGAACTACAGGTGAGGCCCACGTGCTCTTTGACCGTCGAATCACCCCCAGCTGTAACATCTCATCGATCTCCTGGCGCATAATCTGCTGCACCTGGTCAGAGATTCGATAGGGTGTTCGCCGTAGTGGGGCGTGATTCCCGGTGTCCACCTCGTGGACGGCTAACTCAGTCCTTCCAGGCCGGTTGGAGAACACGACCCGGAAGGGTTCCAGCATGGTTTGCAACTGCAACCGCTGTGGTTCATCTAGCGAGGCGCTTACCTCCACGTCCTCAATGGACCCATGGGCCTTGGCTTGGGCCAGCATGTCCAGGAGGGTGTCTTCCTCCCCTTCTTCGGGTGCGCTGCAGACCGGTAGGACGAAAGGTTCACGTTCGTGATGAGCCTTCATCATGTTGACGTGAAAGGCCTTTCGCCTACCCCGAGTGTGGTCAAGCGTGACCACATAGGTGACCGGGTTGAGCTGTTGGTGGACGACGTACGGGCCCTCCCAGGCTGCCTGAAGCTTATCCGTTGGTACAGGAACCAGCACCCACACCTTTTGACCCACGTGGTAGGTCCGCTCCCGGGCGTTCTGGTCGTACCAGTGCTTCTGATCAGCCTGAGCCTGCGTCATGTTGTCATGCACCAACTGCGTCAAGGTCTGCATCTTGTCACGGAAGCGCAGGACATACTCCACTATGGACACTTCAGAAGGGTTCGGCTCCTCTTCCCAGGATTCTCTTACCAACCCAAGGGGTCCCCGGACTCGCCTGCCGTACAGGAGCTCGAAGGGGGAGAACCCCGTCGAGGCCTGCGGAACCTCTCGGTAAGCAAATAGCAGGTGTGGGAGGTACCGCTCCCAGTCGCGCCCTTGTGTCTCAACCAGCATGCGTAGCATCTGTTTGAGGGTACCATTGAAGCGTTCACACAAGCCATTGGTCTGTGGGTGATACGCACTCGATACCAGGTGCTTCACCTGCATTTTCTTACAGAGAGCCTCCATTAGGTGAGACATAAATTGGGTCCCTCGATCAGTAAGCATTTCCCTGGGAAATCCTACAGGTGAAAAGATGGCCAACAGGGCATCCGCCACCTTATCTGCCCTAGTTGACGACAGAGCTACTGCCTCTGGGTACCGGGTAGCGTAGTCTACCACAGTAAGAATAAATCGCTTTCCAGAGCTGCTGGAGACGGCCAGCGGGCCCACAATGTCCACCGCAATCCTCTGGAAAGGCTCCTCTATCACTGGCAAAGGGATCAGGGGAGCCTTAAGAGCAGGCCCCGCCTTCCCCACTCTTTGACAGGTGACACAGGAGCGGCAGTAGTTTGACACATCTGTCCCCATCTTAGGCCAATAGAAGTGTTGAGACAGCCGGGCCTTAGTTTTGCTGATACCCAAGTGTCCAGCTAGCGGGATCTCATGGGCAATCCGCAACAACTCACCCCGGAATTGCTGTGGGACGACCAGCTGCCTTTCCCTCAACCACTCCTTTTGTGATTCTCCGGGTACTGTCTCCCGGTACAACCTTCCTCCTTCCCAGAACACCTTCTCCTTATCAGTCTCGGAGAAGCGCATCCCGGCGAGTTGTCTCAAACTCTCTAGGCTCGCATCTGTGTGCAGAGCGGCCTGAAACTCCTGGCTAGGGGAAGCCAAAAGCGATGTCAGGGTCCCTTCCCCACGGGAGCCCTCTGGGACCTGCACTGGGTCCACCTCTGGTTCAGTCACACTGATGACTGAGGAGGGTCTGGAAGGCAGGCAGGTATCTGCGTTCCGGGCACTCTGACTGCGGGTGACAGCAGCTACGTAGGCTGTCTCCCCGGGGGTTTCCACAGACCCATCAGCCGATGCTGCTATGGGCTCTACCTCCCCATTTCTTGTAGCACCGACACTTGCCCCGGCTAGGGGTTCCTCAGCCGTCTCACTCCGCAGAGCGACGTGGCTGAGCACTCCTGTACCTATGGACACATCAACTTTCACAGAAACATCATTATCAGATACAGTTGGCGCAGGTACAACATTTTCACCATCAATCCTAGGGAAAAAATGGTTAGCAGATGCATCACTACAAGATAAAGCATGGTCAGGTAACACATGCGATTTCCCATCATCCTCATCATCCTCACCAGGGTTAACTTTACCCTCATTAGTAGATTGGGGAGGAGGGTCATCCACGAAGTATGCAACCAACCTCCCCAAATCAGTCCCCAACAAAACATCAGTGGGCAAATTATCAGACAGCCCCACTTCCTTCACCCCGCTCCCGGCACCCCAATCAATAAAAACCCGGGCCATCGGTAAGGGACAGCTGATGCCCCCAATCCCAGTGACAGTTAGGGTTTTCCCCGGAATGATTTCTTCAGGGGCCGCCAGTTCAGGTCGGATGAGGGTTCGTTCAGCCCCGGTGTCCTTGAGGCCTGTAGCAACACGACCTCCCACAGTGACATGCTGTACGTTATCACACCCCCTCCCAGCCACACCACCCACCAAAAGAACTGCTGCATTAGGCCCTGGGGCCTGGGATGAGGGGTTCTTCTGCTTGGCTGGACATTGGTGACTGAGGTGTCCAGTCTGCCTGCAGTGGTAACACTGGCGAAGTTCGGTGGTAGGTCTGGTGCTGTTGGCCACGGGGACAGGACCTCTGGGGTGTTGGCTGGCAGGGGTATTGGCGTTGGCGGCAGGCTTACCCCCTCTCCAGCTGGTGGTGACTGGCTTCCGCACTTCCGATCTACGGTTGGCCTCATAGGCATCGGCAATCTGCGCTGCTTTCGTCACGTCTTTGGGTTCTCTGTCCATCACGAACTGTCGCACCTCAGTTGGGCAAAGACGGAAGAACTGGTCTTTGATCATCAGGTCTCGCAGCTGTGCAAAGGTGGTCACTGACAGTCCTTGGGTCCACTGGTCAAAGTGGGTCCCCAGTCCATGCACCACATCACTGTAACTGTCGTGTGGGCCACGTTGGAGGGTCCGAAACTTTTTGCGGTACACCTCGGGCGTAAGCTGGTACTTAGCTATGAGAGCCTGCTTGATGGCCTCATAGTCACCATCTTGTTCTTGAGGGAGTGCAGCAAACGCCTCCAGAGCTTTTCCTCTCAGCCCTGGTGTCAGGTACCGTGCCCATTCTTGTGTAGGCAGCTGGTACTGTCTGCAGGCTTTCTCAAAGGCCCGCAGAAAAGGGTCCAAGTCCCCATCCTTTTCCATAACAGGAAAGTGGTCGGGCCGGGGCTTTGGTGTCTGAGCGCTGCTGGGCTCACGACTTGACTGGGATGACCCCTGCATTTGCAGTCGGGCCATCTGCAGCTGGTGCTCCCGCTGCGCTTGGGCCTCTCGCTCGGCTCGCTGGGCCTCTCGCTCGGCTCTCTCTGCCTCTCGCTGGGCCTCTCGCTCGGCTTGCTCCTGGTATTGCTGGATCAGCTGCAGACGTCTCTCTAGGTCATCTGCGGAGCATTGTTGCAGAGCCAGCTGCAGGAGGTGGTCTGCACCCCCCTGGTTGCCAGTAGGGCCCGTATTCTGTGGTTGGACCTTGGCTGCAGCACCATGCTCGCTTGTGCCGGCTTCTGCGGCCTCTGGGCTCTGTGGCCTGGCTTGGTCTGCTTCAAATTGCACCAGTTCAGCGACCATTTGAGTCTTGGTCATGCTCTGGGGGTTCAGGCCATGATACGTGCATATCCCAGCAAACGTGTCTTTCTTCTGCTGGTTGTACCAGGCTTCTCCTTTCGTTGCCATGGTTGCCAAATAAAAGATAGGATAGAAAAACGAAGAAAAAGGGAGGGGATAATCACCAGTACACACAATTGTCTCAAGACTAATAAACACTGAGTTCGTTCTCCAAACTTATTTGCGCAGAGTTCTCGCAAGAACTTTCTGCAAGTTTTTAGTGAGAGGAATGATTGCTCAAAACAAATCACTAATGCTCTAATATCCCACCGCCTTGCCACCAATATGTCACGATTCACACCGTGACTGTTAAGATCCCTCAGCCGCTGCCCACAATATGTCATGGATCGGGGTGACTTTAGACCAGCAGACGGCTATCACATGTGCAGGGGGCTTATCCTAGTTATCCCACCGCTGCCACCAATATGTCACGATTCACTCCGTGACTGTCACCAATTGTCAAGATCCCTTAGCCGCTGCCCACAATATGTCATGGATTGGGGTGACTTTAGACCAGCAGACGGCTATCACATGTGCAGGGGGCTTATCTTAGTTATCCCTCCACTGCCACACTGTGATGAAAAAAAAAAAAACACACACGAGGCTATTGACCTCTTGTTTCCAGCAGGGGCTTATTTTAGGTATCCCACTGCTCTTCAGTATACCATGAACTGCAGGGATTTGTGTATATCCCGCTTACAGTTCCACTTAAACCTTGCAGCTCTCTGGCGCCCCCCTTCCTGTCAGGTCAGATTAGGTACTGCACCTGGGGTGATTAGTCGCCAGAAACGCTGCCTGCTATGTACTGGCTATTGGGTGCACTGCAGCGACGCGATAACTACTCCCACTCAGGCAGGAACAATAATTATCAAGCCGCAGTCGCTACAGTGACCCCCAAAAGCCGGCACACGGTCGCTGCCACCAGCTCCAATTGAACGGGTCTGGAGCCAACCCAAAAACAGTAGCGTAATTCCCTTCAGAGACAGGGTACGGTTTAGGGCAGGAAGAACGAACTAGTATTAAATATTATACCCCATAAATGATTTTTAGGCAGTGTTTATAAAATATTTTACAAAGATGGTACAAATGAGACAATTGCAAATATGTACAAGGTAATTATAAAAATAAAAGGATTAAATGAAGAAAAGGTAACACTCACATACTCAGATCATTGCATTGCAGGCAACAGGCTATGATAGCTTTCCATCTATCCCAGTGCATTTGCACTCGCAGTCTGGTCGCTTCAGGTAAAAACTCACAACTCCCCCCCTGGAAGCCTGCCAGCAACTTTATAACCTACAGCCTGTGACCTCACAGAAAGGGCTGGTTTTTCCAACCCCTCCTACTTCTTCAGTATTACTCACTGGGCATTAAATATATCTGATGCCCGTAACTTCGCTACAGAACATAAAATAATCGCACCATACCCATCCTTCATCTCGTAGTATCGTGGGCATTCCGATGAGATCAAATATGTCCTATTTGTCACGCACACTGACAGAGAAATCCCTACCTCTGTACCAGATGGAGCTAGAAACCTGTGTTTCGAGGGATGGGTAGATCCTCCGAGTGTGATTATGACGATATATTTTTGTGTTCGTATTTTAAATCGTTTGCCTAATATCTTCCAAAAACAGAACAAAAGACTTTCATGATTCTAGAAGCTTCTAGTCCACGGATAGCTGGACAAGAGCGTACGTGGCAGGAAATGCCGGTCGTAAATGCCTTTCTTCAATAAAACTCCCCTCTCACATACATTGGCAAGGCAGCTCTACTCTGAAGTAAAAGACAAGGGGGGTTTCTTAGCCCACATCCTGGGCTGACAAGAGAACTAAACTTATGATATTTCATACCATATCGTGACAACCTGGTAGCCACTTTACGGCATCTCTCATATACCAGGTCCTACACTTGCTTTACCTCACTGAGAATAAACATCTTCATCTGAATGGGAACCTACTGTGAATCCTCTTCTTAGACTATATTTCGCTCTCTCTATGGCGGGGTAACGGACCTGCTGCAATTAAAACACCTGTGGCTAAGAGGTGGAGTTCTCAGTCAGAAGCCTAATGGATACAAATCTAAAAAACTGACCATCACATCCAAACATGAACCAAGTGTGAACAGGTGCTGAACCTAGAGCCACCAACTCGTAAAAAGTCAAATAGATAAGGCAGCACACTGCGGCGCTAAGACATGCAAACATGAAACATGAAAATTGAACTGCATTACTGCACTAGAAATATGAAAAATGAGAGCTTCTGGCGCACAAATTGGCCAATTTGGCCAATTTCTACCAGGTACACATGAATTGGCCAATTTGTGCTCTAAAAGCTCTCATTTTTCATATTTCTAGTGCAGTAATGCAGTTCAATTTTCATGTTTCATGTTTGCATGTCTTAGTGCCGCAGTGTGCTGCCTTATCTATGTGACTGTTTACGAGTTGGTGACTCTAGGTTCAGCACCTGTTCACACTTGGTTCATGTTTGGATATGACAGTCAGTTTTTTAGATTTGTATCCATTAGCCTTCTGACTGAGCACTCCACCTCTTAGCCACAGGGGTTTTAATCACAAGAAAGGTCCGTTACCACTCCATAGAGAGAAATTTAGTCTAAGAAGAGGATTCACAGTAGGTTCCCATTCAGCTGAAGACGTTTATTCTCAGTGAGGTAAGGCAAGTGTAGGACCTGGTATACGAGAGATGCCGTAAAGTGGCTACCAGGTACACATGAATTGGCCAATTTGTGCGCTAAAAGCTCTCATTTTTCATATTTCTAGTGCAGTAATGCAGTTCAATTTTCATGTTTCATGTTTGCATGTCTTAGCGCCGCAGTGTGCTGCCTTATCTATTTGACTGTTTACGAGTTGGTGACTCTAGGTTCAGCACCTGTTCACACTTGGTTCATGTTTGGATGTGACGGTCAGTTTTTTAGATTTGTATCCATTATCCTTCTGACTGAGCACTCCACCTCTTAGCCACAGGTGTTTTAATCACAAGAAAGGTCCGTTACCACTCCATAGAGAGAAATTTAGTCTAAGAAGAGGATTCACAGTTCATGTTTGGATGTGACGGTCAGTTTTTTAGATTTGAGATACAGTTACTGACAGCTTGGCCATTCAATCTGGTATAGGGGTGTGCTGAAGCTGTCAGTACTTTGATTGACAGTTTGGCCATCCAATCTGGTACCGAATGGTGCTGAGCTGTCAGTTTGTTCATTGAGAGCTCGACTGTCCAATCTGAGACTGTGAGGCATTGGCTGTGTCCAAGTGTTCATTATTCCAGGTAATTGTCATGCTACTTAACCGAGCTATGTCTCCCAGAACTCTGCCAGACATATATTCAGCTTGTGAGGTTCATTCTCTTGTGCATTGAGTTCTGTATGCTTGATCTATTGCCTGACCTTGGACTTCGTTCTGACCATGTGCCTGTTTAACCCCTTCAGCTCTGATCCATTATCCTCCCGGTACTCTGACCTCGGAACATTACCTGACTATGCTTTTGTCTCTTGCTTCTGTTTCTGATGTGCCACCCTGGCTTCTGACCTTGGACTCCTTGAGCATTCACGGCTTGGCCATGAGAAGTGACTAAAAAATTGGAACAAAATGGAAAGAAACAAGACGGATGACAGCTGATGAAAAAATCTATTTGTTTCTCTCAGATGGAAACACCTAAATTAATTGTGAATCCAGCCTAAGTGTGTCAAATTTTTTTATTTGGTATAAATCTCCTATAGAAAACATATTTTTGGTATATGAGATTTCATAACTTTTTTGATTCAGATAATATATACCTATTTTTGTGAGCCCCCCATCAACTGATGTGTCACATGATCTATCACATGTCAGGTGACATTATCACCTAACATGTTATTGATAGGTTATTTGATGAATGCATTGGTACTCAGGTGCATACTGGGAGACACTAAAAGGGTAGAGGAAAAGAGCAGCAAATTGTTGGGATTTTTTTTATCTGTGCTAATTATGGCATTTTACCCCTCAAAATAAATGTGTACTGCACCCTATATGAAAACAAACTACTCGCATGACACTCACTGTATACAATAAGGGAAGACATTTTATTAGGTATTAAAGGGAACCTAACAGAATATTATTCCCTATCTAAATAAGGCAGAGAAACCTAGGGTTTATATCTAGCATTCAGATAGTTTATGTGATAGCATTAAGCAGTGAAAGGAGAAAATAATGAGAATTGCACTGCACTGCCCTAGTCTGTTCCTGTTATTGGGGACGGGTGCAGCGCTGAGCAGTCATGGGTTCTTTCCAATCATGCACTCTGTTCAGTTGATTGACTTCTCAGCACACTGCAGCAAAATGGGGGCAGTGCAGTTATGTTCACCCTTTTACCACTTATTGCTAACTATGACATGGACATGACCTGGATGCTATTTATAACCTCTAATCTGTTTTGCCTTTACTTAGGGAATCCTGATCTGATTGATTCTCTTTAAATATGGACACTAAGAAAAAGTCCAGAAATGTTATCATTACAGTAACTTAATCTTCCATGCTTGCATCACAAAATTGCCCTTTTTGCAGCATTTTTGCATTTAGGTACACTGCGTGATTTTACTACTAGTCTGATCTATCAGGAATGGACTCTGGACTCATTTTCCTGCCATTTCTTAAAACTCACAATATAGACTCTTCTTCTCTTTACTGCTGTGTTACGACTGAGACTTTGCTCTTTCCCCAACAAGCAGGGCAGAATGATTTTTCTATTGGCTTGTTCCATATGCAGAAAAAGTAACTGCACCTTTCCATCAACACTCAGCTCATTAGATGAACATGCACACTGCTATACACTTTAACCACTTGGATTTGTAATGAATGGTAATTAATGGTGGGACAAACCTTTTGGGCATGAAACTTATCAGGAGTGGCTTGAATGGATCATCCATCACTGGAGAGCCACTTTTTAATGTCCTGATTAGTGTTGAGCGATACCTTCCGATATCGGAAAGTATCGGTATCGGAAAGTATCGGCCGATACCGGCAAAATATCGGATCTCGCCGATACCGATACCCGATACCAATGCAAGTCAATGGGACGAAAATATCGGAATTAAAATAAACCCTTTCTTTCCTTGTAGGTTCATTCTACATGAAGGAAAACAGCTAAGAATAATGTAGGATGTATTGGGGGAGGTGGCGGAGATATTAAAGGCATAGAGGTTTAGCCCAATCACATAGAATAGCAGGAATTTTTTTTTTTTTAATACGTTCGGAGTTACAAAGATATTGACTATGTTAAGTTTTTTTTTATTTTGTCAGATATTGATGTTTCACTACTTCCACGCCCTTCACCCTCTTTTTTACTTCTCCCACATTTTCTTCTTCATCATCATCAGCATCTTTGACATCAACTTCTTCTTCACCTTATTCATCTTCTTCATCTTCTACCTATTATTTTTTTTGTTACATTGTTCATATTCTTTATATTTAACTATTATTCTTCATCATATTCAACTTCTTCATCATATTCTTATTTGTGACAGGCATTCCCGTGGTTGTTATCTCTAAAAGTTTGAAGATTACACCTTCCGTTCTGCCTGTCACAAAAGAGTTACATTTGTCCGCGTTCAGTTTGGCCTGCAGCATCAGGCTTTATCCAGGGGCACCACGAGGAGGAACGGACTCACCCCCATACACTGCTTAGTCTTCTTCTGCTTATAATTTAGATAATATCTTTTGCTCTGATATTTAGTGTTATGCTTAATGTTCTTCTGCTCTTTGTTCTGCAGCCTCTTGTTCTTCTGCTTCTCGGTCTCCCATGTCGTCGTCTCTGGGGTCGTCGTCATCGGGGTGGTCTTCAGGGTCATCGTCTCCACGGTCGTCGTCATCTCAGTGGTTGTCGTCTCTGGTGTCGTCGTCATCTTAGGGGTGGTCTTCCGGGTCGTCGTCTTTAGGGTCTTGAACTTGGAAATGTAGCAGAAGGTACAAGAAGGCTGAGAAAATGCCGAGAAACAGCTGATGGAACTGGAACTCGGATGGCTACCCGAAGGTCCAAGAGCCAATGGAACTACCGAGGACCAGCTGACGTTACTGGAACACGGTTACTAAGCAGGAGGTACCCGTGCCTGAAAGCACTATCAAGGACTACCTGACGTTGGTGGAACTCGGATACCCAGAAGGAGGAACCTAAGCCAAAGGCTCTGCCCGGAACCAGCTGACGGTACTGGAACCAGGATGGGGAGCAGAAGGTACAAGAGCAAAAGACACTGCCGAGAACCAGCTGACGGTACTGGAACCCGGATGGGTAGCCGAAGGTCCAAGAGCCAATGGAACTACCGAGGACCAGCTGACGTTACTGGAACCCGGTTACTAAGCAGGAGGTACCCGTGGCTGAAAGCACTACCAAGGACCACCTGACGTTGGTGGAACTCGGATACCCAGAAGGAGGCACCTAAGCCAAAGGCTCTGCCCGGAACCAGCTGATGGTACTGGAACCAGGATGGGGAGCAGAAGGTACAAGAGCAAAAGACACTGCCGAGAACCAGCTGACGGTACTGGAACCCGGATGGGTAGCCGAAGGTCCAAGAGCCAATGAAACTACCGAGGACCAGCTGATGTTACTGGAACCTGGTTACTAAGCAGGAGGTACCCGTGCCTGAAAGCACTACCAAGGACCACCTGACGTTGGTGGAACTCGGATACCCAGAAGGAGGCACCTAAGCCAGAGGCTCTACCCGGAACCAGCTGAGGGTACTGGAACCAGGATGGGGACCTATGCAAGCTTGTCTTCCTAGAGCCCCAACTAGTGGTGTTGGAGCAAAGGGTCAGCAGGGGGAGCAGAGTGTAGGCCGAAGCCTGCACTGGAGGCATTTGGAGGTCTGTTGTGTCTGCGTGGCGTTTGCAGGACACAATGTCGGCTACACAGCAGGGGAACAGCTGGCGTTGCTGAACCCCACTGACACATTGGCGGGTGTTTTTCTCTGTGCAGCCAGCACTTCCGGGCACCAACTGGCGGTGTTAGAGCCCAGGGTCAGCAGGAGGAGCAGAGGGAGCAGAGTGTAGGCCGAAGCCTGCACTGGCGGCAGTTTTATGTCTGTTGTGTCTGCCTGGCGTTTGCAGGACACAATGCCGGCTACACAGCAGGTGAACAGCTGGCATTGCTGAACCCCACTGACACATTGGCTGGTGTTTTTCTCTGTGCAGCCAGCACTTCCGGGCGCCTACTGGCGGTGTTAGAGTCCAGGGTCAGCAGGAGGAGCAGAGGGAGCAGAGTGTAGGCTGAAGCCTGCACTGGTGGCAGCTTTGTGTCTGCGTGGCGTTTGCAGGACACGTTGCCGGCTACACAGCAGGGGAACAGCTGGTGTTGCTGAACCCCACTGACACATTGACGGGTGTTTTTCTCTGTGCAGCCAGCACTTCCGGGCACCAACTGGCGGTGTTAGAGCCCAGGGTCTGCAGGAGGAGCAGAGTGTAGGCCGAAACCTAATTGAACCAATTTTAAAGGTAACCTTTAACCCCCCTCAGGTGTTACAAACTAGAAGAGCCACACCTTGTGCAGCTGTAATGCTGCACAAGTGAAAGGTTGCTCTTTAAGTTTTGAAACTTGCAGATGCTGAACGAAACACGTATAAAATTTAGCCCCTTATACAGTCAAACTGTCTTGGAGGCGTGACTTTCCTTCTTAATGAGACGCAGCACAGCTGTCAAAAATCCCACCTTGGTGCTGGGCGCAGCCTCCTGAGCGTCGTTATTAGCTGTACAGGAGTCTGCGCTGTTGTGTTATCCCTTGGCCATGCGCTGTTAGCGCTGCCCGTCTTCTGACGTCATTTCATGTCGGCCGGTGCGGTTCGCGATGCCCATGAATCTCAGGCCCGCAGTGTCTTTTCATTAATGCACACTGCAGGGCTGGGATTCATGGCCTTGCGCAGTCAATATGTTCGCCTCTCACTCGTGTCCTTACACCTGCTACAGACTGTGCGGAATCAGCTGATCCCTTATCGCATGCCACGGCCATGAAGCCGAACAGTCTGAAGAATGCGGAAGGAGATGAGTGACAGGCGAAGATATGCACTGCTAATGCCCGTCAATCACACCCTCGCAGTCAAAATAAATAAGACAGCGAGGGGCGTTGTGTCAGGGAGGGTGGCCGCAGAGGCGCAGCCAGCCAACCAATGATGCCAGAAGACGGGCAGCGCTACCAAGGGGGTTGCAGCGTGTCATTACAAAGGAAAGTCACACCTCAGGAACAGTTTAATGGTATCAGGGGACACATTTTAAACGTGTGGCGTTCGGCGTGTGCAAGGAGAATAACTTAATGAGCCACCTTGTACAAATGCAGCATTACTGCTGTACAAGGTGGCTGTTATACATGCCAACGCCTGGGGGGGGACAGGTTCCCTTCAATTTCAGTTCTTGTGTCTGCGTGGCGTTTGCAGGACACGATGCCGGCTACACAGCAGGGGAACAGCTGTCGTTACTGAACCCCACTGACACATTGGCTGGTGTTTTTCTCTGTGCAGCCAGCACTTCTGGGCACCAACTGGCGGTGTTAGAGCCCAGGGACAGCAGGAGGAGAGGGAGCAGAGTGTAGGCCGAAGCCTGCACTGGCGGCAGCTTTGTGTCTGCGTGGCGTTTGCAGGACACGTTGCCGGCTAAACAGCAGGGGCACAGCTGGCGTTGCTGAACCCCACTGACACATTGGCGGGTGTTTTTCTCTGTGCAGCCAGCACTTCCGGGCACCAACTGGTGGTGTTAGAGCCCAGGGACAGCAGGAGGAGCAGAGGGAGCAGAGTGTAGGCCGAAGCCAGCACTGGCCGCAGTTTTAGGTCTGTTGTGTCTGCGTGGCGTTTGCAGGACACGTTGCCGGCTACACAGCAGGGGAACAGCTGGCATTACTGAACCCCACTGACACATTGACGGGTGTTTTTCTCTGTGCAGCCAGCACTTCCGGGCGCCTACTGGCGGTGTTAGAGCCCAGGGTCAGCAGGAGGAGCAGAGGGAGCAGAGTGTAAGCCGGAGCCTGCACTGGCGGCAGCTTTGTGTCTGCGTGGCGTTTGCAGGACACGTTGCCGGCTACACAGCAGGGGAACAGCTGGCGTTGCTGAACCCTACTGACACATTGACGGGTGTTTTTCTCTGTGCAGCCAGCACTTCCAGGCACCAACTGGCGGTGTTAGAGCCCAGGGTCTGCAGGAGGAGCAGAGTGTAGGCCGAAGCCTAATTGAACCAATTTTAAAGGTAACCTTTAACCCCCCCTCAGGTGTTACAAACTAGAAGAGCCACACCTTGTGCAGCTGTAATGCTGCACAAGTGGAAGGTTGCTCTTTAAGTTTTGAAACTTGCAGACGCTGAACGAAACACGTATAAAATTTAGCCCCTTATACAGGCAAAACTGTCTTGGAGGCATGATTTCCCTTCTTAATGAGACGCAGCCCAGCTGTCAAAAAAACCACCTTGGTGCTTGGCGCGGCCTCCTGAGCATCGCATTTTGCTGTACAGGAGTCAGCGCTGTTGTGTTATCCCTTGGCCCTGCGCTGTTAGCGCTGCCCGTCTTCTGACATCATTTCATGTCGGCCGGAGCGGTTCGCGATGCCCATGAATCCCAGCCCCGCAGTGTCTTTTCATTAATTCATACTGCGGGGCTGGTATTTATGGCCTTGCGCAGTAAATATGTTCGCCTCTCACTCATGTCCTTACACCTGCTTCAGACTGTGCGGTGTCAGCTGATCCCTTATCGCATGCCATGGCCATGAAGAGGCACAGTCTGAAGAAGGCGGAAGGAGATGAGTGACAGGCGAACATATGCACTGCTCATGCCCAGCAATCACACCCTCGCAGTCAAAATAAATAAGACACCGAGGGGCGTTGTGTCGGGCAGGGCGGCCGCAGAGGCACATCCAGCCAACCAATGATGTCAGAAGACGGGCAGCGCTACCAAGGGGGTTGCAGCATGTCATTACAAAGGAAAGTCACACCTCAGGGACGGTTTAATGGTCTCAGGGGACACATTTTAGACGTGTTGAGTTCGACGTGTGCAAGGAGAATAACTGAATGAGCCACCTTGTACAAATGCAGCATTACTGCTATACAAGGTGGCTGTTATACATGCCAAGGCCTGGGGGGGGCAGGTTCCCTTCAATTTCAGTTCTTGTGTCTGCGTGGCGTTTGTAGGACACCTTTCCGGCTACACAGCAGGGGAACAGCTGGCGTTACTGAACCCCACTGACACATTGGCTGGTGTTTTTCTCTGTGCAGCCAGCACTTCCGGGCACCAACTGGCGGTGTTAGAGCCCAGGGACAGCAGGAGGAGAGGGAGCAGAGTGTAGGCCGAAGCCTGCACTGGCGGCAGCTTTGTGTCTGCGTGGCGTTTGCAGGACACGTTGCCGGCTACACAGCAGGGGCACAGCTGGCGTTGCTGAACCCCACTGACACATTGGCGGGTGTTTTTCTCTGTGCAGCCAGCACTTCGGGCGCCAACTGGCGGTGTTAGAGCCCAGGGTCAGCAGGAGGAGCAGAGGGAGCAGAGTGTAGGCCGAAGCCTGCACTGGCGGCAGTTTTAGGTCTGTTGTGTCTGCGTGGCGTTTGCAGGACACGTTGCCGGCTACACAGCAGGTGAACAGCTTGAACAGCTGGCGTTGCTGAACCCCACTGACACATTGATGGGTGTTTTTCTCTGTGCAGCCAGCACTTCTGGGCACCAACTGGCGGTGTTAGAGCCCAGGGTCTGCAGGAGGAGCAGAGTGTAGGCCGAAGCCTAATTGAACCAATTTTAAAGGTAACCTTTAACCCCCCCTCAGGTGTTACAAACTAGAAGAGCCACACCTTGTCCAGCTGTAATGCTGCACAAGTGGAAGGTTGCTCTTTAAGTTTTGAAACTTGCAGCCGCTGAATGAAACACGTACAAAATTTAGCCCCTTATACAGGCAAAACTGTCTTGGAGGCATGAGTTCCCTTCTTAATGAGACGCAGCCCAGCTGTCAAAAAAACCACCTTGGTGCTTGGCGCGGCCTCCTGAGCGTCGCATTTTGCTGTACAGGAGTCAGCGCTGTTGTGTTATCCCTTGGCCCTGCGCTGTTAGCGTTGCCCGTCTTCTGACATCATTTCATGTCGGCCGGAGCGGTTCGCGATGCCCATGAATCCCAGCCCCGCAGTGTCTTTTCATTAATTCACACTGCGGGGCTGGTATTCATGGCCTTGCGCAGTAAATATGTTCGCCTCTCACTCATGTCCTTACACCTGCTTCAGACTGTGCGGTGTCAGCTGATCCCTTATCGCATGCCATGGCCATGAAGAGGCACAGTCTGAAGAAGGCGGAAGGAGATGAGTGACAGGCGAACATAAGCACTGCTCATGCCCAGCAATCACACCCTCACAGTCAAAATAAATAAGACACCGAGGGGCGTTGTGTCGGGCAGGGCGGCCGCAGAGGTGCAGCCAGCCAACCAATGATGTCAGAAGACGGGCAGCGCTACCAAGAGGGTTGCAGCGTGTCATTACAAAGGAAAGTCACACCTCAGGGACGGTTTAATGGTCTCAGGGGACACATTTTAGACGTGTTGAGTTCAACGTGTGCAAGGAGAATAACTGAATGAGCCACCTTGTACAAATGCAGCATTACTGCTGTACAAGGTGGCTGTTATACATACCAACGCCTGGGGGGGCAGGTTCCCTTCAATTTCAGTTCTTGTGTCAGCGTGGCGTTTGCAGGACACGTTGCCGGCTACACAGCAGGGGAACAGCTGCCATTACTGAACCCCATTGACACGTTGACGGGTGTTTTTCTCTGTGCAGCCAGCACTTCCGAGCACCAACTGGCGGTGTTAGAGCCCAGGGTCAGCAGGAGGAGCAGAGGAGCAGAGTGTAGGCCGAAGCCTGCACTGGTGGCAGCTTTATGTCTGCGTGGCGTTTGCAGGACACGTTGCCGGCTACACAGCAGGGGAACAGCTGGCGTTACTGAACCCCACTGACACATTGATGGGTGTTTTTCTCTGTGCAGCCAGCACTTCCGGGCACCAACTGGCGGTGTTAGAGCCCAGGGACAGTAGGAGGAGCAGGCTGGAGGTATTGCCGCAACACAGCAGGGGAGCAGCTGTCGTTACTGAACCCCAATAACAGAGGAGCGACTGTTGACTGTGCAGACAGCACTTCTGGGAAGCAACTGGCAGTGTTGAAGCCCAGGGACAGCAGGAGGAGCAGATTTGTTTTGCCAGATACACAGCTGGGAATCAGCTGACATTACTGAAAACCAATAACACGGCAGCAAGTGGTAACTGTGCAGCCAGCACTTCCAGGCACCAACTGGCGGTGTTAGAGCCCAGGGACAGCAGGAGGAGCAGAGGAACACAGTGTAGGCCAAAGCCTGATTGTAGCAAGTCGAAAGGGAACCTTTAACCCCCCCCAAGGCGTTTGTAGCTGAAAGAGCCATCTTGTGCAGCACTAAGGATGCAAAAGGAAAAGGTGGATCATTTAATTATGCTCCTTGCAAACACAGAACTAAACACTTATAAAATGTGTCCCCTGATACCGTGAGACCGTCTCGGAGGTGGGACTTTCCTTCGTAATGGGACGCAGCTCAGCCGTCATTCCTACCCCCTTGGTGGCATGCGCCACCTCCTCAGCGTTGTTTGAATCTGTCCCGGAGCCTGCGCTGTTATGTTATCCCTTGGCCAGGCACACTTAGCGCTGCCCGTCTTCTGACATCATTCAGGTGTCAGGCTGGCAGCGCCTGTGCGGCCACGCTGCCCGAGATCCCACCTCGCAGTGTTGTCTAATGTAATCCCACTGCGGGCCTGGGATCCATGGGCATGCGCAGTGCATATCCTCGCCTCTCACTCCCCTCCCTCCGGCATCTTCAGACTGTGTGGCATCACGGCCGTGGCATGCTATTAGGGATCAGCTGATGGTGCAGAGTCTGAAGAAGGCGGAGGGAGATCAGTGAGAGCCTGAGGTGAAGAAATGCACTGCGCATTCCCATGGATCCCAGGCCTGCAGTGTGATTAAATCAGAAGACACTGCAAGGCGGGATCTCGGCCAGCGCGGCCGCACATCCGCAGTCAGCCTGACACCAAATGATGTCAGAAGACGGGCAGCGCTAGGTGTTGTGAACTCCGTTTTCAGGCTCCCTCTTTTGGTCACAGATGGTATTGTGTGACTTTGGTTTTTTGGCTCCCCCTGGTGGTTTGGTTTATTATCCTGCGGGTCTGGCTGGATCAGCTGCCTCGTTATTCACCAGGGAGGCTCCTATTTAGCTCTGCTTCACTTCCACTTGTTGCCGGCTGTCAATGTATTCAGTGCTATTCTGATTACTCCTGATTATCTCGTTTTCTGCCTCTTCAGGATAAGCTAAGTTCTGTTTGAATATTTTTTGCTCATCTGCCTGCAATATGATTTCTGTGTATGATGAGTCTAGTCCAGCTTGCTAATATGTGATTTCTTTTTGCTGGTAAGCTCTGGGGTACGGAGTTGCTTCCCCCGCACCGTTAGTTGGTGCGGGGGCTCGTGCAATCTCTGCGTGGATATTTTGAATAGGGTTTTTTATTGACCGCACAGTTCCCTTCCTATTTTCTGCTATCTAGTATTAGCGGGCCTCATTTGCTAAATCTGATTTCATCTCTGCATTTGTGCTTTCCCCTTAACTCACCGTTAATATTTGTGGGGGGCTATTCTATATCTTTGGGGTCATTCCACTGAGGCAAGAGAGGACTTTCTTTCCCTCCAGGAATAGTCAGTTTCTCAGGCCGTGAAGAGACGTCTAGGATTTTTAGGTAACGTTCCACGGCTGCCTATAGTTGTTTGCGGATAGGATCAGGTTGCGGTCAATCTAGTTACCACTTCCCCAGAGCTAGTAGTCTGTTCAGTTACTTAGCTAGTCCAACCTGCGATCCTTGCCACTAGGATCATAACAGCTAGGTGTGCATGGCCAAGGGACAACATAACAGCGCAGGCTCCGGGACAGAATCAAACAACGCTGAGGAGGCAGCGCACGGCACCAAGGGGGTAGGAATGACGGCTGTGCTGCGTCACATTACGAAGGAAAGTCCCACCTCCGGGGCGGTTTTACGGTATCAGTGGACACATTTTATAAGTGTTAAGTTCTGCGTGTGCAAGGAGCTAAACCAAAAGAGCTACCTTGTCCTTGTGCAGCATTACTGCTGCACAAGGTGGCTCTTTCAGTAACAAACACCTGGGGGGGGACAGGTTCCCTTAAATTTTTGTTGTGCCAGCGTGGCGGTCGCATGACACGTTGGCGGATACACAGCAGGGGAGCAGCTGACGTTACTGAACTCCACTAACACATTGGCGAGGTGTTTGGCTCTGTGCAAACAGCACTTCCAGGCAACAACCAGCAGTGTTGGAGCCCAGGGACAGCAGGAGGAGCAGAGTGTAGGCAGAAGCCTGCACTGGCGGCAGTTTTCGGTGTTTTGTGTCTGCGTGGCGTTTGCAGGACAGGTTGCCGGATACACAGCAGGGGAGCAGCTGACGTTACTGAACCCCAATAACAGAGGAGCGACTGTTGACTGTGCGGACAGCACTTCCAGGCACCAACTAGCGGTGTTAGAGCCCAGGGACAGCAGGAGGAGCAGATTGGAGGTATTGCCGCACACACAGCTGGGGAGCAGCTGACGTTACTGAACCCCAATAACAGAGGAGTGACTGTTGACTGTGCGGACAGCACTTTCAGGCACCAACTAGCGGTGTTAGAGCCCAGGGACAGCAGGAGGAGCAGATTGGAGGTATTGCCGCACACACAGCTGGGGAGCAGCTGACGTTACTGAACCCCAATAACAGAGGAGCGACTGTTGACTGTGCGGGCAGCACTTCCAGGCACCAACTAGCGGTGTTAGAGCCCAGGGACAGCAGGAGGACCAGATTAGAGGTATTGCCGCACACACAGCTGGGGAGCAGCTGACGTTACTGAACCCCAATAACAGAGGAGCGACTGTTGACTGTGCGGACAGCACTTCCAGGCACCAACTAGCGGTGTTAGAGCCCAGGGATAGCAGGAGGAGCAGATTGGAGGTATTGCCGCACACAGCTGGGGAGCAGCTGATGTTACTGAACCCCAATAACAGAGGAGCGACTGTTGACTGTGCGGAGAGCACTTCCAGGCACCAACTAGCGGTGTTAGAGCCCAGGGACAGCAGGAGGAGCAGATTGGAGGTATTGCCGCACACACAGCTGGGGAGCAGCTGACGTTACTGAACCCCAATAACAGAGGAGCGACTGCTGACTGTGCGGACAGCACTTCCAGGCACCAACTAGCGGTGTTAGAGCCCAGGGACAGCAGGAGGAGCAGAGGAACACAGTGTAGGCCGAAGCCTGATTGGAGCAAGTCGAAAGGGAACCTTTAACCCCCCCAAGGCGTTTGTAGCTGAAAGAGCCAGCTTGTGCAGCACAAAGGATGCAAAAGGAAAAGGTTGCTCTTTTCATTATGCTCCTTGCAAACACAGAACTAAACACTTATAAAATGTGTCCCCTGATACCGTGAGACCGTCCTGGAGGTGGGACTTTCCTTCTTAATGTGACGCAGCACAGCCGTCATTCCTACCCCCTTGGTGCCATGCGCCGCCTCCTCAGCGTTGTTTGATTCTGTCCCGGAGCCTGCGCTGTTATGTTATCCCTTGGCCAGGCGCACTTAGCGCTGCCCGTCTTCTGACATCATTTGGTGTCAGGCTGGATGTGCCAGTGCGGCAGCACTGCCCGAGATCCCGCCTCGCAGTGTCATCTAATGTAATCCCACTGCGGGCCTGGGATCCATGGGCATGCGCAGTGCATATCCTCGCCTCTCACTCCCCTCTCTCCGGCTTCTTCAGACTGTGCGGCGTCACGGCCGTGGCATGCTATTAGGGATCAGCTGACGGCGCACAGTCTGAAGAAGGTGGAGGGAGATGAGTGAGAGGCGGAGGTGAAGATATACACTGCACATGCCCATGGATCCCAGGCCCGCAGTGTGATTAAATCAGAAGACACTGCGAGGTGGGATCTTGGCCAGCGCGGCCGCACATCCGCAGTCAGCCTGAGACCAAATGATGTCAGAAAACGGGCAGAGCTAAGTGTGCCTGGCCAAGGGATAACATAACAGCGCAGGCTCCGGGACAGAATCAAACAACGCTGAGGAGGCGGCGCACGGCACCAAGGGTGTAGGAATGACGGCTGTGCTGCGTCACATTACGAAGGAAAGTCCCACCTCCTGGACAGTTTTACGGTATCAGTGGACACATTTTATAAGTGTTAAGTTCTGCGTGTGCAAGGAGCTAAACAAAAATAGCTACCTTTTCCTTGTGCAGCATTACTGCTGCACAAGGTGGCTCTTTCAGTAACAAACGCCTGGGGGGGGTAGAGGTTCCCTTAAATTTCAGTTGTTGTGTCAGCGTGGCGGTCGCAGGACACATTGCCGACTACACAGCTGGGGATCAGCTGACGTTACTGACACCCAATAACACTGGGTTGTATGTTTTGACTGTGCAGACGGCACTTCTGAGCCTCAACTGGCGGTGTTGGTGCCCAGGAATTACAGTTCAGGTGGTAGAAAGATGAACACAACAGGAGACCTGGATACTGTAGACAGTCACCCAATTATTTAATCAGGAAGAGGAGTGGCAAATTCCTGCGAGATCCAGGCCTGGTTCATTTTCAGGAAAGTAAGCCGGTCAACGTTATCGGAGGGTAGTCGCATGCGACGGTCTGTTAGTACACCACCTGCAGCACTAAAGACTCGTTCCGATAATACACTAGCCGCAGGGCAAGCCAGCACCTCCAATGCATACTGGCTTAGCTCTGGCCATGTATCCAGCTTAGAGACCCAAAACTTGAAAGGGGAAGAGCCGTCTGGGAGTACAGTAAGAGGGCAAGACATGTAGTCTGACGGAACCGTTGCCTCCTGCTGACTGGAGCCGCCAGTGATGGTGTAGACATTTGTGGCGGGCACACAAAACTGTGCCACAGTTGGGCCATACTGGTCTTGCCTTGGGCAGAGGCACTGCTTCTGCTCCCTCTTTGTGCAGAGCCTCCTCCACTGCCAGGACGCACTGAGCTGCTTTGTAAAGCACTAGCAGCACTTCTCTCAGTTGGACTGGAGAAGATGATGGAATTCACCAGTGTGTCTTGGTACTCCCGCATTTTACGATCCCGGTTCAACGGTGTGATGAGGCTTTGTACGGTGTCCCGGTAGCGAGGATCGAGGAGGGTGTACACCCAATAATCAGCCATGTTGAGAATGTGGGCCATGCACCGGTCATTTCTCAGGCACTGCAGCATGTAATCAACCATGTGCTGCAGACTGCCAACTGGCCAAGAAACGCTGTCCCCTGCTTGAGGCGTGAGCTCTGCCCGCTCTTCATCACCTCACCCTCGATGTACACACTGACTACTGAACAATTGTGTAACTCCCTCCTCTGGACGGATGTCTTCCTCCTCCATTGACTCCTCCTCATCCTCCTCACAAAGTGTCCCCTGCCTACGCATTTGTGAGGAACCACGTGGTGCTGACTGTCCAGAAGCTGATGGAAATGGTGAGTCCTCATCCTCCACCTCTTCCACAACATCATCCCTTAGCGCTTGCAGTGTTTGTTGAAGCAAGCTGATAAGGGGGACAGTCATGCTGACTAGTGCATCATCTGCACTCGCCCATCTGCACTCGCCATCCGCGTGGAATAATCGAAGGGACGCAAAACCTGGCAGACGTCCTTCATAGTGGCCCACTCTGTGGTTGTGAAGTCTGAACGGCGCTGAGTGCGACTTCTTTGCGCCTGATTACTGCTTGCTGCTGCTCACACAACCGCTCCAACATATGTAACGTGGAATTCCACCTGGTAGGTAGGTCACATATGATGCAATGTTCCGGAAGGCGGAATCGGCGCTGCAGAACTGCAATGCGCGATCTTGCCATGTTGGAACGCCGCAAGTGAGCACACTCTAGGCGGACCTTGTGCAGCAGTGCATCAAGATCCGGATAGTCCCTCAAAAAACTCTGCACGACCAAGTTGAGCACATGTGCCAGACATGGGATGTGAGTGCGGTTGCCGAGGCCCAGAGCTGCCACCAGATTTCGGCCATTGTCACACACTGCCATGCCTGGCTGGAGATTCGCTGGCACAAACCACACATCGCTCTCCTGCTTGATGGCATTCCAGAGCTCCTGCGCTGTGTGACTTCGATTCCCCAAAGAAATTAATTTCAACACAGCCTGTTGACGTTTGGCCACGGCTGTGCTCATGTCGGTCGTAACAGGTAAACGTTCACGGGTCCATGTGGAGGTGGACTGTGACGGCTCCTGCAGTGATGTTTCTGAGGAACTTGTGTATGAGGAGGAGTCAATGCGTACAGACTGGATTCCTGCAATCCTTGGAGTGGGCAGGACACTAGGGTTGAGCGAAACGGATCGGTCATTTTCATGAATCGGCAACTTTTAGGCAAAGTCGGGTTTCATGAAACCCGAACCGATCCTAGTGTGGGATCGGCCATACGGTACACGATCAGAGCGCCAAAATCGCATTTCATATGATGCTGTCACCGCCGTTTTTCATCCAATGAAGGAGGACGCAGGGTGTGGGCAGTGTGATGACATAGGTCTCGGTCCCCACCATCTTAGAGAAGGGCATGGCAGTGATTGGCTTGCTGTCTGCGGCGTCACAGGGGCTATAAAGGGGCGTGCACGCCGAATGCCATCTTACTTCTGCCGACCTGAGCATAGGGAGAGGTGTTGCTGCAGTTAGTCAGAAGCAGGGACAGAGTTAGGGAGGAAATATAAACCCCCAAACCACTTGTGCTGGAGCGATTTTCACTGTCCCACACCACCTTTTTTTGCAGGGACAGTGGAGGTCGTATTTTAGTGCAGCAGCTGCATAGCTGCGTGCACGGTGCTGTGCAAACCAACTGCTTTTTTAAAAGCAAAATTCCTGTTGCTCCTTTCTGCACAGTTACCTATCTTGTTTATTTGTCCACATTTTTGTGTTCAGCAGTCCTTTTTATTGCTGCCATACGTGTCCTGAGCTCATTGTAGGGAGCTTGTTATTTTTATTTATTTTTTTTTAAATAATAATTCCAGCCACTTTCTGGCACGTTCATAGTGTTGTGTTATACCACTGGGCCAGAGTTGTGGTTCTGTGTCTCCCCCCCCAAAAAAGGGAGATTAAAATTCACACACAGTGTATATTTTGCTGTACTGCTAGTGTGTTGTATATATCAGGCAGCCACTTTCTGCCACATTCATAGTTTACTGTTATACCACTGGGCCAGAGTTGTGGTTCTGTGTCTCCCCCCCCAAAAAAGGGAGATTAAAATTCACACACAGTGTATATTCTGCTGTACTGCTAGTGTGTCGTATATATCAGGCAGCCACTTTCTGCCATGTTCATAGTTTACTGTTATACCACTGGGTCAGAGTTGTGGTTCTGTGTCTCCCCCCCAAAAAAAGGGAGATTAAAATTCGTACACAGTGTATATTCTGCTGTACTGCTAGTGTGTCGTATATATCAGGCAGCCACTTTCTGCCACGTTCATAGTTTACTGTTATACCACAGGGCCAGAGTTGTGGTTCTGTGTCTTCCCCCCAAAAATGAGGAAGTCTGGTGGAAGAGGCCGTGGGCGGGGGTTGTCACCTAGTACTGATGGTGGTGCTGCATCTGGTGGTAGTGGCAAAAGCACAGTAGCACCTAAGGCTGGAGGTGTTGAGCCTGCATCATCATCTAGCTACACAAGGCCTCGAAGGCTCCCTTACCTGGGAGTAGGAAAACAGCTTTTAAAGCCAGAGCAGCAGGAAAAAGTTTTGGCTTTCCTTGCTGACTCAGCCTCTAGCTCTTTGGCCTCCTCTTCCCAAAGTTCAAAATGTCACAGCAGCCAGTCGTCAGTGGATGCTCCCGGTCAGGAACAAGACGTTTCCTTGTGTCCTTCTCCCAAACCAAAAGTGAAGGATGCGTCAGGCGACACAACAGGTTACTCCATGGAGCTCTTTACATATACCGTGCCTGGGTTAGAAAGGGAAATTGTACCCTGCCCATTACTAGAAGAATCGGACATGGAGTGCACTGATGCACAGCCACAGCAAGATTATGATGCTATTCCATTGAGTCAGATCACTACATTGCCCTCGCAGTTTGCTGAGCCAGAATCTGACCCTGATGAGACTATGGTGCCCTGTCCCGAACGCTATAGCACCTTACACGGTGACACTGAGGAAGGTGCACATGACATTGAGGAGGAGGAGGTGATAGATGACCCAGTTGTTGACCCAGTTTGGCAGCCATTGGGGGAAGAGGGTGGCGCTGCCAGTAGCTCAGAAGCGGAGGAGAGTTATCCACAGCAGCACCAATCTACATCGCAACAGCTGTCATCTGGCAGGCCCGTATCAGGCAAAAAACGTTTGACAAAACCAGTTTTAGGACAGCGTGGCCATCCTGTGAAAGTTGCACAGCGTGCAATGCCTGAAAAGGAATTCCATAGTAGGAAGAGTGCAGTGTGGCATTTTTTTGACCAAGATCCCAATGATCAGTCAAAAGTGATCTGTAAAAAATGCTCAAAGACCTTTAGCAGAGGGAAGATTCTTAACAATTTAAATACAACGTGCATGCGTAGACATTTAAACAGCATGCACTTGCAAACCTGGACTAACTACCTAACGTCCCATACCGTTGGTGCACCAGGTCTGAATGAAGGTAGTCAGCACCGCAACATTGCTTCCCTCACTGTAAGCCCACCGGTTAGGACACCAGCAGCAAATGTGGAGGGATCGTCGCTAGGCCAAAGCAGTCAGGGAGTCAGAAGGTTATTGGTAGGAAGCACTGTATGTAGGCCAACATCACCAACTCACTCTCAATCTGCCATGCCCACAACCACCACCACCGCTAGTTCCACCATAGGAAGCTCTCCAGTCCAGCTCACCCTAGTAGAGACTCTTGTTAGGAAACAAAAGTACTCATCCTGTCATCCGCGTACACAGGGTTTGAACGCCCACATTGCCAGACTTATCTCGTTAGAGATGATGCCCTACCGGTTGGTTGAAAGTGAAGCTTTCAAAGCCCTGATGGCCTACGCAGTACCACGCTATGACCTACCCAGTCACCACTTCTTTGAGAGAAAAGCCATCCCAGCCCTCCACCAGCATGTCAAAGACTGCATTGTCCATGCACTGAGGCAGTCTGTCAGTGGGAAGGTGCACCTCACAACAGATGCATGGACCAGTTCTGGCCGAGTTCTTGCAGTAAGAAACTCAGTCATGGCTGGGCAGTGTACATCTTGAGGCAGGCAAGGTAGTCAGTGATAATGGAAGGAATTTTATGGCTGCCATAGCCCTTTCACAACTCAAACACATACCTTGCCTGGCTCACACTTTGAACCTGGTGGTGCAGTGCTTTGTTAAAAATTATCCGGAGTTACCAGCCCTGCTCCTGAAGGTGCGAAGACTTTGCTCGCACATCCGCCGGTCGCCCGTACACTCCAGCCATATGCTGAACCATCAGCGATCGCTCAGTCTTCCACAGCACCGCCTAATTATCGACGTTGCAACAAGGTGGAACTCCACACTGCACATGGTTCAGAGGCTGTGTGAACAGAGGCGTGCTGTCATGTATTTGTGGGAGGATACGCATACACGGGCAGGCAGTTGGATGGCAGACATGGAGTTGTCTGGTGTGCAGTGGTCCAAGCTACAAGACCTCTGTCAAGTCCTTCAGTGTTTCGAGGAATGCACACGGCTGGCAAGTGCAGACGACGCCATCATAAGCATGAGCATCCCACTTATGCGTCTGCTGATGCAAAGTTTGACGCACATCAAGGAGCTGGCGTCTGCAGCCGAGGAGGAGGGAATCCTTGATGACAGTCAGCCATTGTCTGGTCAGGGAACTGTCCAGGACGAGGTGGCGGTCGAAGAGGATGAGGAGGAGGATGATGGGGATGACTATGTATGGGAGGAGGATGCTTCTCAGGGGCCACTTGAAACTGGTGGCGTTGCAATGTCAGGTACAGGTTTCTTGCGGGACACTTATGATGTGGATTTCCAAGAAAGTGCTCCTCAACCCAGCAGGACCAGTGAATTAACACCAGGAACATTGGCGCACATGGCTGAGTATGCCTTGCATATTCTAAAAAGGGACCCCCGCATTGCCAAAATGATGACCGATGACGATTACTGGTTGGCCTGCCTCCTGGATCCACGCTATAAAGGGAAAATGCAAAACATCATGCCACATGAGAACCTTGAGCAAATATTGGCTACCAAACAAGCAACTCTTGTAGACCGTTTGGTTCAGGCATTCCCAGCACACAGAGGCGGTGATGGTCCTCACACTTGCCGTAGGGGGCAACATGACAGAGGTGCTAGAGGTGCCGAAATCCGAAGTGGCGTTGGACAGAGGGGTTTTCTGACAAGGTTGTGGAGTGATTTTTCAATGACCGCTGACACAACAGGGACTGCTGCATCTATTCAAAGTGACAGGAAACAGCATTTGTCCAGTATGGTTACAAACTATTTTTCATCCCTTATCGATGTTCTCCCTCACAGGTCATTCCCCTTTGATTACTGGGCATCTAAACTAGACACCTGGTCCGAATTGGCAGAATATGCATTACAGGAGCTTGCTTGCCCTGCTGCCAGTGTGTTTTCAGAAAGAGTCTTCAGTGCTGCTGGTTCAATACTGACTGAAAAAAGGACACGTCTGGCTACCCCAAATGTAGATGATCTAACCTTCATTAAAATGAACCAATCATGGATTGCCTATTCTTTTGCCCCACCTTCCCCTGCTGACACGTAGCTTGGGTGATAATATGACTCGCTTTTGCCCTCCTCTTACTGACTTTGCCAATTCCTCCATTTGCAGCTGCTGAATGTCCACCATAGGCCATTTTTATACCTCCTTAAATGGGCTGACTCCCCCCACAGGACCGTGGTCACCACTTGGCGCAACCACCCGTGCAAGTGCCGTTTGCCTGGACAGGTGAATGCGCCCACTATACCTCTACTAAACAAAGCTGAGTTTGAATATACAGGCTTTCGGCCTCTATCAACAATATGAAACTGCATTTGGCCTGGTTCTTGGTTTGGGCCTAGTGACGTCTGCTGCTGCCTCTTGGTTTCCTCAAAGAAACAAAGCTGAGTTTAAATCTACAGGCTTTCGGCCTCTATCAACAATATGAAACTGCATTTGGCCTGGTTCTTGGTTTGGGCCTAGTGACGTCTGCTGCTGCCTCTTGGTTTCCTCAAAGAAACAAAGCTGAGTTTAAATCTACAGGCTTTCGGCCTCTATGAACAATATGAAACTGCATTTGGCCTGGTTCTTGGTTTGGGCCTAGTGATGTCTGCTCCTGCCTCTTGGTTTCCTCAAAGAAACAAAGCAGAGTTTCAATCTACAGGCTTTCGGCCTCTATCAACAATATGAAACTGCATTTGGCCTGGTTCTTGGTTTGGGCCTAGTGAGTCTGCTGCTGCCTCTTGGTTTCCTCAAAGAAACAAAGCTGAGTTTCAATCTACAGGCTTTCGGCCTCTATCAACAATATGAAACTGCATTTGGCCTGGTTCTTGGTTTGGGCCTAGTGACGTCTGCTGCTGCCTCTTGGTTTCCTCAAAGAAACAAAGCTGAGTTTCAATCTACAGGCTTTCGGCCTGTATTTAGAATTTGAAACTGTATTTGCCCTACTAGTTTGGTTGGGCCCTACTAACAGTGTCTGCTGCTGTTTGTTGTTGTCCTCCACTGAACAAAGCAATGCTGCCTGTTTACTCCTGTTACCAATTTTTTTCTGCTTTTAGCCTCCTTTTTTATTTTGGGCCTATATCTGTGTTTCCTCCTTATCCTGCCTATTACCCAGCCACTGCTTGATGGGTCTGCTGGTACATTGACCCAGACCACTACATTCCCCTTGCACTCTACACAGCCAGAATCTGACCCTGCTGAAAGTCAGGTCCCCCTTCCCGCATACTATACCACCTTACACAGGGACAAAGAGGAAGGTGCATATGAAAGTGCAGGTTCCTTCATCAGGTGGGGGGGCATACTCGTTGGCGACGTCACTGTCACAGGGCCCCTCATAGTACGCAAAAGTGTCACTGCCGGTGGGAGGCGCCCCCGCTGTCTAACACAACGCCGTACTTTGAGGGGCCCTGTGCCAGTGCCAATGCGAACGAGTGGGCCCCCTTGCTTGCTCTGGATCACAGCACTTGCAAAGTTGAAATACTTACCTCTCCCTGCTCCAACGCCGTGACGTATTCCACATTTCCTGGGCCCAAGAAAGAATTGAGCCAGCCCTCCCCCCCCCACAACTTTAACCAAATGACCCCCAATTTTCAAAACCTAACTATTATTATAAGGTTAATTAAGATTGACAAGCTTAAGTAACAATAATTGATGTTTTTGACATTAAAATGGGCTCTGTGGGTGTTTTCCTGTCCTCCACTCACTGCCGACTTTTATTCCCCATTGACTTGCATTGGGTTTCGTGTTTCAGTCGGCCCCCGACTTTTCGCAATGATCGGCCGATTTCACCCGACCCGACTTTTGACAAAGTCGGGTTTCGCGAAACCCGACTCGATCCTGAAAAAGTAAAAGTCGCTCAACCCTACAGGACACGTCCTGCGCCACTCGCACGATCTGTACCCGGCTCAACAACATTAACCCAATGGGCAGTGAGGGAAAGGTATTACCCCTGTCCATGGTGACTGGTCCACGCATCTGTGGTGAGGTGGACCTTGCTACTGACGGCGTTCAGTAGCGCGTGTTTTATGTGTCCCTCCACATGCTTGTGCAGGGCAGGGTGTTGTGAATTCTGTTTGTGGGCTCCCTCTGGTGGCTACTGGTGGTACTGGCTGACTTCTGTCTTTTATCTCCAGTGCACCTGTTCCCATCAGGAAATGGGAGTTTCCTATATAGTCTGGCTTCTCAGTCATTTACTTGCCGGCTATCAATGTTACCAGAGCTCCTCTGTTACTTGCTACCTGCTCCAAAGTCTGCTGATTCAGATAAGTTGGATCATCTGTACCTTTTGTGAATTTTTGTCCAGCGTTCATTTGAATCATTTGTATTTTTGTCCAGCGTGCTTTTATTTGAATCTTGCTGCTGGAAGCTCTAGTGAACTGAAATGACCACTCCGGTGTCATGAGTTGATACCGGAGTTTAAAGTTATTTCAGGATGGTATTTTGTAGGGTTTTGAGTTGACCGCGAAGTCCACTTTTGTATTTTCTGCTATCTAGTTAGTGGGCCTCTCTTTGCTGAACCTGTATTCATACTACGTATGTTTTCTTCTTAACTAACCGTCATTATATGTTGGGGGCTACTATCACTTTGGGGTTTTCTCTGGAGGCAAGCCAGGTCTGTGTTTCCTCTACTAGGGGTAGCTAGATCTCCGGCTGGTGCGAGACGTCTAGGGATAAAACGCAGGCACGTTCCCCGGCTATTGGTAGTTGTGCGTGAGGTTCAGCATCGCGGTCAGCTTAGATTCCATCTTCCTAGAGCTAGTCCTGTTTTTGCCTATGTCCCTGCCATTGGGAACCATGACAGTATAGCCGGCCAGAAAATGTGTTAAAAGTATTGGCTGAAGAAAGAGAGAAAAGAAGTTCTGACACCTTTTTTTTTTTTTTACTCTGAAGTCTGTCTAGCCATAATTGCAGTCTGCTGCTTTTCCCTCCTCTTAATCCCTGAATGGCTCAGATTTCAGCTGCGGAGAAATGGATATCCAGAGTTTAGCTTCAAATCTGAATAATCTTGCTGCTAAGGTTCAAAATATACAAGACTTTGTCATACATGCTCCTATGTCTGAACCTAAAATTCCTATACCAGAGTTTTTTTCTGGAGATAAATCTCGTTTTTTGAATTTTAAGCACAATTGTAAATTGTATCTTTCTCTGAGATCTCACTCCGCTGGAAACCCCGCTCAGCAGGTTAAGATTGTTATTTCCTTGCTGCGGGGTGACCCCCAGAATTGGGCATTTGCATTGACGCCAGGGGATCCTGCGCTGCTCAGTGTGGATGCGTTTTTTCTGGCGCTGGGGTTGCTCTATGAGGAACCTAATTTGGAGATTCAGGCTGAAAAAGCCTTGATGGCCCTCTCTCAAGGGCATGATGAAGCTGAAATATATTGTCAAAAATTTCGAAAATGGTCTGTGCTTACTCAGTGGAATGAGTGCGCCCTGGCGGCAAATTTCAGAGAGGGTCTCTCTGACGCCGTTAAAGATGTCATGGTGGGGTTTCCTACGCCCACAGGTCTGAATGAGTCCATGACAATGGCTATTCAGATTGACCGGCGTTTGCGGGAACGCAAACCTGTGCACCATTTGGCGGTGTCTTCTGAGCAGGCACCGGAGAATATGCAATGTGATAGAATTCTGTCCAGAAGTGAACGGCAGAATTATAGGCGTAAAAATGGGTTGTGCTTCTATTGTGGCGATTCTGCTCATGTTATATCAGCATGCTCTAAACGCACAAAAAAGGTTGATAAGTCTTTTGCAGTTAGCACTTTGCAGTCTAAGTTTATTTTGTCTGTGACTTTGATTTGTTCGTTATTATCTATTACCGTGAATGCCTATGTGGACTCTGGTGCCGCCCTGAGTCTTATGGATTGGTCCTTTGCCAGGCGCTGTGGGTTTGGTCTAGAGTCTCTGGAAGTCCCCATCCCTTTGAAGGGTATTGACTCCACACCATTGGCTAGGAATAAACCTCAATACTGGACACAAGTGACTATGTGTATGACTCCAGACCATCAGGAGGTGATTCGATTCCTTGTGTTGCATAACTTGCATGATGTTTTAGTGCTTGGATTGCCATGGTTACAAACTCATAACCCAGTTCTTGACTGGAAAACAATGTCCGTATTAAGCTGGGGATGTCAGGGGGCTCATGGGGAAGTACCTTTGGTTTCCATTGCTTCATCTACTCCCTCTGAGGTTCCGGCATTTTTGTCTGACTACTGTGATGTTTTTGAGGAGCCTAAACTTAGTTCGCTCCCTCCTCACAGGGATTGCGATTGCGCTATAGATTTGATTCCTGGCAGCAAATTTCCTAAGGGTCGTTTGTTCAATATGTCTGTGCCAGAGCATGCTGCTATGCGAGAGTATATTAAGGAGTCCTTGGAAAAGGGACATATCCGTCCATCCTCATCCCCTTTAGGAGCAGGTTTTTTTTTCGTGGGTAAAAAAGATGGTTCCCTGAGGCCTTGTATAGATTATCGGCTGTTGAATAAGATTACAGTCAAATATCAGTATCCTTTGCCACTGTTGACTGATTTGTTTGCTCATATTAAGGGGGCAAGGTGGTTCTCCAAGATTGATCTTCGTGGTGCGTATAATTTGGTGCGGATAAAGCAGGGAGATGAGTGGAAAACTGCATTTAATACGCCCGAGGGCCATTTTGAGTATTTGGTAATGCCTTTTGGTCTTTCTAATGCCCCTTCAGTCTTTCAGTCCTTTATGCACAATATTTTCCGTGAATATCTGGATAAATTTATGATTGTGTATTTGGATGATATTTTGATTTTTTCTGATGACTGGGAGTCGCATGTTCAACAGGTCAGGAAGGTTTTTCAGGTTTTGCGGGCCAATTCTTTGTTTGTAAAGGGTTCAAAGTGTATTTTTGGGGTTCAAAAGATCTCTTTTTTGGGGTACATTTTTTCCCCTTCTATTGAGATGGATCCTGTCAAGGTTCGGGCTATTTGTGATTGGACGCAACCTACTTCTCTTAAGAGTCTTCAGAAGTTCTTGGGCTTTGCTAATTTCTATCGTCGATTTATAACTGGTTTTTCAAGTGTTGTTAAGCCTCTAACGGATTTGACTAAGAAGGGTGCTGATGTTGCCAATTGGTCCTCGGCTGCTGTGGAGGCCTTTCGGGAGCTTAAGCGCCGCTTTTCTTCTGCCCCTGTGTTGCGCCAGCCTGATGTTTCACTTCCTTTTCAGGTCGAAGTTGATGCTTCCGAGATCGGAGCGGGGGCGGTTTTGTCGCAGAGAAGTTCCGATTGCTCGGTGATGAGACCATGTGCGTTCTTTTCTCGAAAATTTTCGCCCGCCGAGCAAAATTATGATGTTGGTAATCGGGAGCTCTTGGCTATGAAGCGGGCCTTTGAGGAGTGGCGTCATTGGCTTGAGGGTGCTAGGCATCAGGTGGTGGTCTTGACTGATCACAAGAATCTGATTTACCTTGAGTCTGCCAGGCGTCTGAATCCTAGACAGGCGCGCTGGTCGTTGTTTTTCTCTCAGTTTAATTTTGTGGTCTCATATCTACCAGGTTCAAAAAATGTGAAGGCAGATGCCCTTTCTAGGAGTTTTGAGCCTGACTCCCCTGGTGATTCTGAGCCTACGGGTATCCTTAAGGATGGGGTGATATTGTCTGCTGTCTCTCCAGACTTGCGACGTGCCTTGCAGGAGTTTCAGGCGGATAGGCCTGATCGTTGTCCGCCTGGGAGACTGTTTGTTCCAGATGAGTGGACCAGTAGAGTCATCTTGGAAGTTCATTCTTCTGCGTTGGCAGGCCACCCTGGAATCTTTGGTACCAGAGATTTGGTGGCCAGGTCCTTCTGGTGGCCTTCCCTGTCTCGGGATGTGCGTACTTTTGTACAGTCTTGTGATGTTTGTGCTCGGGCCAAGCCTTGCTGTTCTCGGGCTAGTGGGTTGTTGTTGCCCTTGCCTATTCCGAAGAGGCCTTGGACGCACATCTCTATGGACTTTATTTCGGATCTCCCGGTTTCTCAGAAAATGTCCGTCATCTGGGTGGTGTGTGACCGTTTTTCTAAAATGGTTCATTTGGTACCCTTGCCCAAGTTGCCTTCTTCATCTGAGTTGGTTCCTCTATTTTTTCAGAACGTGGTTCGCTTACATGGTATCCCGGAAAACATCGTTTCTGACAGGGGATCTCAATTTGTGTCTAGATTTTGGCGGGCGTTCTGTGCCAGGATGGGCATTGATTTGTCTTTTTCGTCTGCATTCCACCCTCAGACGAATGGCCAGACAGAGCGAACTAATCAGACCTTGGAGACTTATTTGAGGTGTTTTGTGTCTGCTGATCAGGATGACTGGGTCGCCTTTTTGCCGGTGGCAGAGTTTGCCCTCAATAATCGGGCTAGTTCTGCCACTCTGGTTTCTCCTTTCTTTTGCAATTCGGGGTTTCACCCTCGTTTTTCATCTGGCCAGGTGGAATCTTCGGATTGCCCTGGAGTGGACACGATGATGGATAGACTGCACCGGATTTGGAGTCATGTGGTGGACAACTTGAAGTTGTCCCAGGAGAAGACTCAGCAGTTTGCTAATCGTCGTCGTCGTGTTGGTCATCGTCTTCGTGTTGGGGACTTGGTGTGGTTATCGTCTCGTTTTGTCCCTATGAAGGTCTCTTCTCCTAAGTTTACACCTCGGTTCATAGGTCCTTATAAGATTTTGGAGATTCTTAATCCTGTATTGTTTCGTTTGGACCTACCAGCATCTTTCACTATTCATAATGTCTTCCATCGGTCGTTGTTGCGGAGGTACGAGGTACCGGTTGTTCCTTCTGTTGAGCCTCCTGCTCCTGTGCTGGTGCAGGGTGAATTGGAGTATGTTGTGGAAAAGATTTTGGACTCTCGCGTTTCCAGACGGAGACTTCAATATTTGGTTAAATGGAAGGGATACGGTCAGGAAGATAATTCTTGGGTGACTGCCTCTGATGTTCATGCCTCTGATTTGGTTCGCGCCTTTCATAGGGCTCATCCAGATCGTCCTGGTGGTTCTCATGAGGGTTCGGTGCCCCCTCCTCAAGGGGGGGGTACTGTTGTGAATTCTGTTTGTGGGCTCCCTCTGGTGGCTACTGGTGGTACTGGCTGACTTCTGTCTTTTATCTCCAGTGCACCTGTTCCCATCAGGAAATGGGAGTTTCCTATATAGTCTGGCTTCTCAGTCATTTACTTGCCGGCTATCAATGTTACCAGAGCTCCTCTGTTACTTGCTACCTGCTCCAAAGTCTGCTGATTCGGATAAGTTGGATCATCTGTACCTTTTGTGAATTTTTGTCCAGCGTTCATTTGAATCATTTGTATTTTTGTCCAGCGTGCTTTTATTTGAATCTTGCTGCTGGAAGCTCTAGTGAACTGAAATGACCACTCCGGTGTCATGAGTTGATACCGGAGCTTAAAGTTATTTCAGGATGGTATTTTGTAGGGTTTTGAGTTGACCGCGAAGTCCACTTTTGTATTTTCTGCTATCTAGTTAGTGGGCCTCTCTTTGCTGAACCTGTATTCATACTACGTATGTGTTTTCTTCTTAACTAACCGTCATTATATGTTGGGGGCTACTATCACTTTGGGGTTTTCTCTGGAGGCAAGCCAGGTCTGTGTTTCCTCTACTAGGGGTAGCTAGATCTCCGGCTGGTGCGAGACGTCTAGGGATAAAACGCAGGCACGTTCCCCGGCTATTGGTAGTTGTGCGTGAGGTTCAGCATCGCGGTCAGCTTAGATTCCATCTTCCTAGAGCTAGTCCTGTTTTTGCCTATGTCCCTGCCATTGGGAACCATGACAGCAGGGACGGCTTGCCTGCTGAAATAAAAGTGGCTGGGCACATTGTACTGTGGGACTGCCAATGCCATCAAGTCACGGAAGCTGTCAGTCTCCACCAGCCTGAATGACAGCATTTCCAGTGACAGAAGTTTGGCAATGCCTGCATTCAGAGCCTGTGCTCATGGGTGGTTTGACGAGAATGGCTGCCTTTTCTCCCATGCCTGTACTACCGATGGCTGTAGACTGGCCTGGGAGTGTGAGGATGACAAGGAACGTGGTGCTGCGGGTGGAATTACAGTGGGTCTCTGGACAACAGTGCCAGAGGTTCTTCCATGGCGATCCTGGGAGGAAGCCAAACCAGCTGTGTGTGAGCTGGAGGAAGAGGCAACACGAGCTGAAGAGGTGGTAGCTGCCGCTGTTGGTTGGCCTAGCTCTTCAATGTGTTTTTGTAACTCCGCCGCGTGCCTGGTCTGCACATGTTTCCACATATTTGAGGTATTGAGGCTGCTGACATTTCTCCCTCTTTTGATTTTCTGATGACACACCTTGCATTTGACATAGCAAATGTCATCTGCAACTGTGTCAAAAAAGGCCCAGGCACTGCAAGTCTTGGGAGCGCCCTTTTTGGCTGTTGGAAGAGGCATGCTCCGAACGGGTGGTGAAGTGGAGGCTACAGGCTCCGCAGTCCTCCCCCTCCCTCTCCCTCTTTGGCCCGTTCGAGGAATCTCTTCCTCAGAGCTGCTCCCACCACCTTCCTGTCCCTCACGCCACGATGGGTCAAGGACCTCATCATCTACACTACCCTCTGCCACCAACTGCTCCTCCTGGGTAGTCTCAGCAGCACAGCACGCACCAGAAAGTGGCACCTGAGTGTCATCATCAGCGGATGCGTACTGCGGTGTGGTGACCGGAGGCACTGGCCTACCCGCCTCTTCAGACTCAGAGAGAAAAAGCTGTTGGGCATCACTGCACACTGCCTCTTCTTCCATTTCTCCAATGCTGCTTGGCTGGCCCCCTGTTTCCAAGCCAAGAGATTCAGAGAACAGAAGTAGAGACGGCTCCTGTCCTGGGCTCTTGGCAATTTGGCAGGTGGTGAAGAGACAGATGGGTGCTCTCCAGTGCTCTGTGCCTGAGAGGATGTGGCACTAATTGAAGTCGATGCGTTAGCTGCCATCCATCCGACAACGGCTTCAATTTGGTCTTCACGCAGCAGCGGTGTACGGCGCTCTCCCACAAAGCTGCGGATGAAGGACTGTTCTCTGTTGAAACTGGGTGATGATGAGTCACCGGTGCCCGCAGCAGGCACAGAATCCCCACGTCCTCTCCCTTCTCCGCGCCCACGCCCACGTGCCTTACTCCCTGCCTTCTTCATCTTGATTGACTGATAAAGATAAGCAGAAAAGTACTAACGGCTTAGTGTGCTTATTCCTGAACAGCTCCTAACAGGTATAAGAAACACTAATTTTCTAAAGTGTGGTCTAGACTTTAATATGAGCTAATGTGGCCTACACAACTGTAAAGTGGTGTTTGGTGAACTTTATTAGTTATTTATTTTTTGGGGGCTGAACTGACTACAGTGCGAGCTGTACTCACACGCAGACCGTGCAGACAGCCGTAAACGGCGCTGCAAGGCCCAAAAAACCTCCTCTACGTTATCCTATGTAGTGTTTTTCCACAATTTAGCTGGATACGGGTGGAAAGCCACTAATAGGAATTATTTGAAAAAATGTGAAGCGGGCTGCACTATTTGCTAAAAAGGACAATGTATTTTACGCTATGAGGCAGTGACGCACCCTGAGCTGGATACAACCGGCTGTGGCTGCACACAGACTACAGGGCGAGCTGCACTCACACGCAGACCGTGCAGACAGCCGTAAACGGCGCTGCTAGGCCCAAAAAACCTCCTCTACGTTATCCTATGTAGTGTTTTTCCACAATTTAGCTGGATACGGGTGGAAAGCCACTAATAGGAATTATTTCAAAATAAGTGCAGCGGGCTGCACTATTTGCAAAAAAGGACAATGTATTTTACGCTATGAGGCAGTGACGCACCCTGAGCTGGATACAACCGGCTGTGGCTGCACACAGACTACAGGGCGAGCTGCACTCACACGCAGTCCGTGCAGACAGCCATAAACGGCGCTGCAAGGCCCAAAAAACCTCCTCTACGTTATCCTATGTAGTGTTTTTCCACAATTTAGCTGGATACGGGTGGAAAGCCACTAATAGGAATTATTTGAAAAAATGTGCAGCGGGCTGCACTATTTGCAAAAAAGGACAATGTATTTTACGCTATGAGGCAGTGACGCACCCTGAGCTGGATACAACCGGCTGTGGCTGCACACAGACTACAGGGCGAGCTGCACTCACACACAGACCGTGCAGACAGCCGTAAACGGCGCTGCAAGGCCCAAAAAACCTCCTCTATGTTATCCTATGTAGTGTTTTTCCACAATTTAGCTGGATACGGGTGGAAAGCCACTAATAGGAATTATTTGAAAAAATGTGCAGCGGGCTGCACTATTTGCAAAAAAGGACAATGTGTTTTACGCTATGAGGCAGTGACGCACCCTGAGCTGGATACAACCGGCTGTGGCTGCACACAGACTACAGGGCGAGCTGCACTCACATGCAGACCATGCAGACAGCTGTAAACGGCGCTGCAAGGCCCAAAAAACCTCCTCTACATTATCCTATGTAGTGTTTTTCCACAATTTAGCTGGATACGGGTGGAAAGCCACTAATAGGAACTATTTGAAAAAATGTGCAGCGGGCTGCACTATTTGCAAAAAAGGACAATGGAATGGATAGAACAGTATGAGACAGTGAACCACCCTGACCTGAATACAACCGGCTATGGCTGCACACAGACTAGAGAGTGGGCTGCACTCACACACACACACACAGAGACCTTGCAGATCGCTGTGAAAACAGCGCTGCAAGGCAAAAGCAAGGTGAACACACAGCGGTTGCTAAATTAGCCTGGGAAAAGCACAAAGAAGCAAATCGCTATCTCAACTGGCCCTCAGTCAGAACACAGCGTCCTGTTGTGAACTCTGTTTTTGGGCTCCCTCTAGTGGTCACAAGCGGTACTGTGTAGTGTTGTCTTTCTGCAGGTTGGCAGCATCAGCTGGTTCGTTATCCTTGGTTGGTTTCCTATTTAGTTCACCTGGATACTCAGTTCCTTGCCTGCTCTCAATGTATTCAGTGCTCTTCAGATTCCTTGTGACTACCTTGCTCCCAGTCTCTCCAAGACAAGCTAAGTTTTTGTTTGATCATTTTTTGATTATCAGCATTTATTATGTTTTTAGTCCAGCTCGCTAAAATGTGATTTCCTCGCTTGTTGGTTGCTCTAGGGGACTGAGTTTCTCCCCCCACACCGTTAGTTGGTGCGGGGGTTCTTGAAATCTCAGTGTGGATATTTTGTAAGGGTTTTTTACTGACCGCACAGACCCCTTTACTATTTTCTGCTATCTAGTATTAGTGGGCCTCATTTGCTAAATCTGTTTTCACCCCTGTGTATGTGCCTTCCTCTTACCTCACCGTTATTATATGTTGGGGGCTCCTATTTCTTTGGGAATTATTTCTCTGGAGGCAAGAGAGGTCTTTCTTTCTTTCTAGGGGTAGTTAGTTCCTCAGGCTGGCTCAAGACGTCTAGGATTTTTAGGCACGTTCACCGGCTACTTCTAGTGTGTTTGGATAGGTTCAGATTTGTGGTCAGTCCAATTTGCCACCTCCCTAGAGCTTGTCCTATGTATGTTACTTAGCTGGAGTAATTTGTGATCCTCAACCACTAAGGATCATAACAGCGTCCTATGCCGAACTGAATTCACAGCAGAGTGAGCCAGAAAGGGCGGCAGCGTTTTTTATAGTGCATCATGATATCATTTCAGCAGCCAATCAGAGCCTTGCCAGTAGTTACATGCCCACCATGCTGAACAGGATGTGCCCACACTTAGAATCATTCCTCATTGGCTGAATTTGTGCTGTTTGAATTATGGGAACTTCCGATTCCGGTATCCGATATGCGGTAAGTATCGGATCTTGGTATCGGAATTCCGATACCGCAAGTATCGGCCGATACCCGATACTTGCGGTATCGGAATGCTCAACACTAGTCCTGATGTGTTTTGTAGCTGTTTTTGTTCTCACTCAAAGTCAGATTGATTGCTGGATTGTAGAGAGATGGGTGAGAGAGATTGAGTAACTCTAAACTGAGAAGAGAAGAGCAGTTGATGCCAGAACCTGCAGTAGGGCATGTTGTATTCCTGCAAGGTGGGTTTGCAGCCAACATCACCACAGAAGAGTCCGGGAGCTGTCAGATGCCGAAGAAGGCCTGAGTTGTGAGGAAGATCCGTGCTTCACTGCAGTGGAAGACCATGACCAGAGCCAAACCAGGCCTGAAGGATGCTGCGGTTGAGTTACTGGGACATGCTTGGAGAGCGATACAGGTGGGATGTTGTGAACCAGTGAGCGAGATTCAGATGACTCCAGTTGAGGCCTGGGATTCAGACTACGATGGTTAAATACCAAAGACTAAAGCAACGCCGGTCAAGACCTAGAACCCAGACAATTCCAGTCAAGAATTGAGGCTCAGCGGGGCGTGGCCTGCAAGCAGATGGAAGCAGTCGCATAACTCCAGGGCTCCTGAGAATGTGGACCTAACATCGGCACACAGCAGCTTCCAGCCAGAATCCTTACATCCATAATATACAACCCCTGGCAAAAATTATGGAATCACCAGCCTTGGAGGATGTTCATTCAGTTGCTTAATTTTGTAGAAAAAAAGCAAATCACAGACTTGGCACAAAACTAAAGCAATTTCAAATGGCAACTTTCTGGCTTTAAGAAACACTAAAAGAAATTAAGAACAAAAAATGTGATAGTCAGTAATGGTTACTTTTTTAACCAAGCATAGGGTAAAAATTATGGAATCACTCAATTCTGAGGAAAAAATTATGAAATCATGAAAAAAACACAAACAAAAAGAACATTTCAAAACATCACTAGTATTTGTTGCACCACCTCGGGCTTTTACAACAGCTTGCAGTCTCTGAGGCATGGACTTAATCAGTGTCAAACAGTACTCTTCATCAATCTGGCTCCAACTTTCTCTGACTGCTGTTGCCAGGTTGGAGCCTTGTCATGGACCATTTTCTTCAAATTCCTCCAAAGATTTTCAATTTGATTGAGATCCGGACTATTTGCAGGCCATGACATTGAACTTATGTGTCTTTTTCAAGGAATGTTTTCACAGTTTTTGCTCTATGGCAGGATGCATTATCATCTTGAAAAATGATTTCATCATCCCCAAACATCCTTTCAATTGGTGGGATAAGAAAAGTGTCCAAAATATCAACATAAACTTGTGCATTTATTGAAGATGTAATGACAGCCTTCTCCCCAGTGCATTTACCTGACATGAAGCCCCATATCATCAATGACTGTGGAAATTTGCATGTTCTCTACAGGCAGTCATCTTTATAAATCTTATTGGAATGACACCAAACAAAAGTTCCAGCATCATCACCTTGCCCAATGCAGATTCGTGATTCATCACTGAATATGATTTTCATCCAGTCATCCACAGTCCACGATTGCTTTTCCTTAGCCAATTGTAACCTTGTTTTTTTTCTGTTTAGGTGTTAATGATGGCTTTCGTTTAGCTTTTCTGTATGTAAATCCCATTTCCTTTAGGTAGTTTCTTACAGTTTGGTTACAGACGTTGACTCCAGTTTCCACCCATTCGTTCCTCATTTGTTTTGTTGTTTATTTCCTGTTTTGGAGACATATTGCTTTATGTTTCTGGTCTTGATGCGTTGAAGTCTTCCTTGGTCTACCAGTATGTTTGCCTTTAACAACCTTCCCATGTTGTTTGTATTTGGTCCAGATTTTAGACACAGCTGACTGTGAACAACCAACATCTTTTGCAACATTGCATGATGATTTACCTTCTTTTAAGAGTTTGATAATCCTCTCCTTTGTTTCAATTGACATCTCTCCTGTTGGAGCCATGATTCATGTCAGTCCACTTGGTGCAACAGCTCTCCAAGGTTTGATCACTCCTTTTTAGATGCAGACTAACAAGCAGATCTAAATTGATGCAGGTGTTATTTTTGGGTATGAAAATTTACAGAGTGATTCCATAATTTTTTTCTCAGAATTGAGTGATTCCATAAATTTTCCCCTATGCTTGGTTAAATAAAGTAACCATTACTGACTACCACATTTTTTGTTCTTGATTTCTTTTAGTGTTTCTTAAAGGCAGAAAGTTGGCATTTGAAATGACTTTAGTTTTGTGCCATGTCTGTGAGCTGTTTTTTTTTCTGCAAAATTAAACAACTGAATGAACATCCTCCAAGGCCGGTGATTCCATAATTTTTGCCAGGGATTGTAGGCTGTAGGTGTCTGAAGGCTCCGGGTGCATGATGACCAGGGGGAGAACCTAGAAACATGGATCCCCACAAAGATTGGAGGACTTCTTTTCCAAAGGAAAGCCTGCTGGGAGTACAGGTAAAATGGTGCCTGCATCTCCCTCTGGATCTTCTCACTCCTCACATGGCATGGGGGGAGGTGTATTGGACACAGGGGAGCAGGATCATAATGTACCTCTTACATAAGGAGATATAGAGAGTCTCCTCTCTTCCTTTAGAGTCTCATTAAGAGAGGACTTGAAATCCATGCTGGGGGAGATGAAAGGAGCGATCTCCAGCCTGGGAGAATGCACTTCCCATGTGGAAAATAAGATGGCAGAATTCACCACATCATATAATGCCCTGATTGATGAGAATGAAGCTCTGAAAGAAGAATTAGACCAGCTAGTGACAAAGTATATGATCAAGAGGACAGATCTAGAAGGAATAATGTTCGCATAAGAGGCATCCCAGAGGGGATTGCTGATAACAGCCTACATGTTTTCCTAAAATCATTTCTGCAAGCAGTTCTCCCTGATTTAACTCCTAGAGATTTGATGGTGGATAGAGTTCATAGAACCCCTAAGCTACTGCATATAAATCCTGATCTCCCTAGAGACACATTAGCCAGACTGCATTTTTTTACCACTAAAAAAATGTCTGTAGAGATTAAGGAAGAACCCATGCCTGCCAGAGGATTTGCAAAACCTCCAAGTTTTTCCAGACCTTTCTGCAGCAACGTTGGCTAAGAGGAGGGAATATGCCCACGTTTGTAAGTCTCTCAGAGACAACAATATCCGATACAGATGGGGTTTCTTGACCGTGAAGTGGTTGGTCTCATATGAAGGTCGATTGGTGGAATGTCACTCTCCCAAACAAGCGGAAGAAAGACTGTGGATGATTCCTTTATCTCCTAGGAAAATCAATCAGGGGAAAAAAATAACCCAGGAGTGGTCTAACCCATGATCTGGAGGTTTGGAGCAGGTCCATGTCTCTGATGCCCATTGTAGGACTAGTGGAAACAGTGCCCTTGTAGTAACTTTATCTGCTGATCCTTGACTTAACAGTTTGCATTCTGCTTTTTTTGCAACCTGGGCTAGCGGAAAGCACCAAATAATTAGAGAGATGGTATAAGGTGCGTTCGCAGCCTGTGGTCCACCGTGCAGAGATGGAGCCTGCTGCTGAGTAATGACGGACTATATGGCAGTACAATGAGGATACACACACGGGTTAGCTTCACCCTGTATGAAAGAAATGAACCCTGTTGCATCACAGGACTGCGGTACCACACAAAGAGTGCAAGCAAGGAGTCACAGAACTCAATCCCAAGACTCAGGATTAGAGTTCGTCTAGACTACTTGCGCCCGACACCGCTACTGCGTGTCAGAGTATAACAGAAATAATAATTTTATGCACAAGAGTGCGAGCAGTGCCACTCTGGTGGACGCCACTAACCACCCAGACTTGGGTCAGGAAAGCGCTCTAATAGCGCACGGTGCCGCACTGGCGGTCACAGTAATAGACACTGTATCATGTGTTAAGTACTGATGGCTCTGTCGGGCACTAGATAGCAAACATGCACCTTACGCGAGCAGTCATACACAAGGGAGGGGATGATTAATGAGCGACTTTCACACATCAACACACACACGTTTATAAGTGTACACTAGCGCATGGCCGAGCGGCCATGCAAACCTTTTATAGCAGCAGTGCTACAAGATCTTCCAGATGGTCCAAAAGGAGCCGCAACAGGATGTGAGCATGTGACCCCCGACCTCCAATGGGAGGTCGTCCCGTGGGCATGCTCAGTATGGGAAAAGCAGGACTTAGTCCCAGAAAGACCTGCTTGCCGCTGATCAGTGCTGGCTACAAAGGCAGAGCCTGGAAGGGCAGTAGTAACCAGTTGCACAGTATCAGCCTGAGCCAGATGCTGGGACCGATGTCTCCGCTGAGCAGGCTCCACTGTGGCTGGAGAAGAATAGGAGACCGCAGAGGAAACTGTTTGAGATTCCCCCTGTGCAGAGGTGGGAACTCAACACCTTTTTTGTTTATTTCTTTTCTGTTTTTTCTTTTTTCTAGCTCTGACTACTTTTGAATTTTTTCAATTGTTTTCTTCTTTTTGCTTGTTCTGGTAATGTGCGATTTTGCCCTGACATGTTTACTTTTATTGATGCCTCTGTGTTCTCAAAGTAATACTGTGATGGAAGAGTGTTTAGTCATATTGATTACACTGTTGGATTGTACTTGGAGGCATATGGGAAGTCCTAGGTGATTACATGTTCCACCATGAGCATCCAAATACTATCACTCAATGTTAAAAGACTGAACTCCCCAGGGAAAAGGTCCATGATGGGGAGAGAGGTGCAGAAATCACAGGCTGATGTGGTGTGTTTGCAGGAGACGCATTTGCTTGAGTACAATAATAATAGGATTAGCCATCCCCAATTCCCACACACATTATTTGCAAGTAACCCTGGCAAGAAAGCAGTGGTATGTATATTAATTAAAATACGGTGGCATTTCAGTATATAAATTCTTAAAAAGACCCAGTGAGTCGACTCCTGATTTTAGTGTGCTCTCTTAACAGTGAGGGGCATACTATTGTTGCAGTATATGCTCCAAATAATGCACAGATTCTCTTTCTGCGCAAAGTATTTCAGAAAGTAACCGAATTATCTCAGGGAGAGCAAATTATTTGTGAATATTTCAATATTCCTGTGTATAGACTCCTAGATTGTTCAAATAAAAAGAACTATTTCCGGAAAGAATTAAAACCTTTGATTAGCGAGTTCCATTTACATGATTACTGGAGATATTCTCACGCCACCGAAAGGGACTTTACTTTCTATTCCTTTCTACATCAGACCTACAGTAGACTGGATTACATGTGTCTCAGCAAAAATTGGATAATTTCCTGGTCGGATCACAGCCCAGTTACCTTGATACTCGCCCTGCGACACCAAACAAAGCCATCCTTTAGGTGGCGATTAAATACCTCTCTTCTCCTTGACATGCATGGGATGGGGAAAGTGTCATCAGAACATTACTTTGACACTAATGATGTGCGGGGAGGTTTGAGATGAGACCTTATGGTCAGCACATAAGGCAGTCATTAGAGGAATATTCATTCACCAGGCATCTTATTTGAAACGGAAAAGAAAGAGGAGTAGAAATAAGATAATAACACAACTCCATCAATTAGAACTAATTAATAAATCCCACCCTTCTTTTGATAACTCAGAGGCTATATGTAAGCTTAGATTTAAATTATGAGAAAATCTCCTTTCTATTTATGCATATAATCTTAAAAAATGAAACCGAGATTTTATGCAACTGGGGACAGAGCTGGAGCTCTATTGGCATGCAGAATTAAAAAACGCGAAATGTGAACCAGAATTGATCACCTTGTAGACCCTCATTGAAATTATGTTCGGAACCCCATGGAAATAGCAGGCCTATTCACCCAATACTATACCCAACTTTATAATCTACATAGAGACCCTCAAACTCCTCAACCATCTCAGTCAGAGATTGATCAATATTTACAAAATATTAATTTACCCCGAGTATCCCAAGACCAGCTAAACTGTCTTAACATTCCCTTCACTGAGGAGGAGATTAGGACTGCTATTAAATTGACGAAGAGTAATAAAGCCCCCGGACCAGACGGGTTGCCAAATGAATAGTATTGCCATTCCCAACAAATATTATCCCCGTTTCTTTTGTGACTTTAGAAGCATTGGCATGTAAAAGAATCTGTGTCCACTTCTAATCTGTAGGCTATGATTACTACATTACCGAAACCAGGTAAACCGCCTACATTCCCAGGTAACTTCAGGCCTATTTCACTTTTGAATTGTGACATGAAGATATTTTCAAAAAAATTAGCAATGAGACTGCACCACATTTTTCCTTTTTTCTTATCTCCCCTGACCAAGTTGGGTTTGTGGTGGGACACGAGGGGAAGGATGGGACACATAGAATGATTAATCTGGTTTAAGTTGCAGAGCTCCGTGGTTCCCCCAGTGCATTCTTGTCACTTGATGATGAAAAAGCTTTTAAAAGGGTGTACTGGGGTAACCTAAGGAGTGTACTAGGTAAATGTGGACTGACAGATCCCATCTTTTCGGCTGTGGTAGCCATGTACTCTAACCCCAATGCAAGAGTGTTATCCTCGGGGTTCCTATCAGATCCATTTCAAATATCTAATGGTACCAGTCAGGGGTGTACTCTATCCCCCATTATTTTGCCCTGTGTATGGAGCCATTGGCTGAAAAGATTAGAACTTCCTGTGTCATCTCGGGTATTAAGGTGGGATCGGTGGAACATAAAATTGGCATATATGCAGATGATATTATTATATCATGTACAAATGTAGAATCATCTTTTCAAAATATTGAAGGAGTTTGCCAAAGTATCTTATTACAAACTTAATGCCGCTAAATCTTTGGTTCTCCCTATTTTAGTTTCCCCTGACATGAGAGACCGCCAGAAGCATCAATACCCTTTCGAATGGGTGGAAGATGGAATACCATACTTGGGTATTATGCCCACCCCCTCCAAAAGTCTGCTACACAGTAATATCCCCAAATTATTGAAGGCCATAAAGAAAGACCTAGAGAATCTTCAAATTGGATCTTTGTAGTGCATAGCCAGAATTAATACATTTAAGATGATGCTGCTTCCAAAAATGTTATATTCCTTTAGATTATGATCCCCCTGAGATATATATCTTCCCTTCAGAGGATGACCAACCAATTCATATGGGCTAATAAGAATCTCAGAGTGGCTAGTAAAACAATGTACTATCCTTATGATTTGGGGGGAATGGGAGTTCTAAATATATTATCATATCATAGAGCAGCCATTCTAGGGGGGGATCCAGAGTTGGTGGCTAGTCGACAACCCCAACAAATGGTTTTAAATAAAATCTTTCTTTGCTTAAGGGGGCTCAACCAGATTGACATTGAAAACTGACACAATTGAACATAGCTCCTATACTCCGTGCCTCCTGGCAATGGAGGTTACCTTAAAATATTGGAGAACACTGGCCCCAAAATTGATAAAAATTCCCCTAAAGGACATCTCACTAAGAGCCCTTGAATCTCACATTCCCTTTCTTAATCTTCAAAAATGGGTAGAGGTGGGAGTAAAAAATGTCCAAGACTTAATGGACAATTTCTCGGTCAGCAAAATTTCCAGGGATTCGGCGCTATTTTTACCAATACCTACAGCTTCGACACCTCATCCAGACCTCCCCACAATGTGTATTTTTCACTCTCCCCACAGAACACCGGGCTAATCTAAAAGGGTTTCAATTTTATACAAAGCTCTGAATTAGATAGATTTAGTTGATAAACTACCTTATATGAAGCACTGGGAATTGGAATTAGGCATATCCCTGGAACCAGATGATTGGAAGGTGGGTTTGGGGAGGTACAATGTGTATCCTCATGTATAAACCATCTTGAACACTTGAAAAAGATACACCTACTATGGTACCAGTGGCCAGCGAAACTAGCTAATTTTGTTCCAAATAATTCCTCATTATGTTGGAAAGGATGTGGGGAAAAAGAAACATTGTGTCATCTGTGGTGGTTTTGTCCCATAGTCACTACATTTTGGGAGGGGGTAGCCAATCTTATTGAAAAGGTTCTCATAATGCAGATATTATTGGACCCCGGCTTAATGGTACTTCACATTGGAATGGATAAGGTTCCTTTTGACCTTAGAGGTTCCCTAACTCACATTTTAATTGCGGCTAGATTAACTCTCGTGATTAAATGGAAAGATCAGAATGTACCTACTATTAGAGAAGTGGTTTACAGAATTAACAGAAATTGTCAACATGAATTATCTTTGGCTCAGTCCTTAGCAGCTAAGAATAGAATATCTTGCATATGGGATCCCTGGTTAGACAGTCCTATGTCCACCCCACTTCATTGAGACAGGACAAGAATTAGAAAAGTAATGGTGGAATCTCCATCTCCTATGGGACCATGCACATGTTGAGTTTGGGAGTAATTATGTAGTAACAGTTCATATTGCCTCCTTGTCCAATACATTATGTTTACTGCTTAATATTCAAAAGTTAATATACAATACATGATTACTTGATGGAAAAGCTGAGATCACAGTGTTTTGATATATTCTACAGATATCCTCTTTTAGTTATGTGGTTCCGCCAGCCATGTTGGCATGTGGCTGTTTGTATTGACTTTTGAAATCTTAATAAAAATTTATTGGAATAAAAAAAAAGAATTGAGGACCAGCCCCCACACTTTACAAGATCGAGGAGACAACCGTCGGTGGTTAAGTACCAAAGATACCGGAAGAAAATGTGACCAGAAACTCTCACCTCAGCTGGAGATCGAAGGACATGAGTGAGCAGGGGCATTGCTTTCAGCACAGACTCACGAGACTGGGTGTGGGCAGGGGGAGCCTGCAGATGAGACAGGGCCTGACTGAGGCTAAAGCATCTCAGCGTTATTAGACTTTGTTAGGACCCGGAAAGCCACAAGGGTGCCTGTTATGATCCTAGTGGCTGAGGATCACAAAACGGACTAGCTAAGTTTATGAACATAGACACGAGCTCTAGGGAGGTGGTAACTGGACTGACCGCAAACCTGATCCTAACCAACACACTAAAGGTAGCCGGTGAACGTGCCTAAAATCCTGGACGTCTCGACGCAGCCTGAGAAACTATCTACTCCTGGAGGGAAAGTAAGACCTCACTTGCCTCAAGAGAAATCACCCCAAAGATATAGGAAGCCCCCAACAAATAATAACGGTGAGGTAAGGGGAAAACACAAACGTAGAAATGAAAACAGATTCAGCAAATGAGGCCCGCTAATACTAGATAGCAGAAGACAGATAGGGAACTGTGCGGTCAGTAAAAAACCCTATGCAAAATATCCACGCTGAGAATACAAGAACCCCTACACCAACTAACGGTGTGAGGGGAGAAACTCAGCCCCCTAGAGCTACCAGCAAGCAAGGAAATCACATATTAGCAAGCTGGACAAGAAACAAAAATAAACCAAGAAACATATGACCACTGATGGTCAAAAAATGAACCAAGCAAAACTTAGCTTCTCTTGAAGAGACTGATAATGAAGGACTGCAGGAGAGCTCCAAAATAGCATTGAAGACATTGACAGCAGGCAACAACTGAGAGTCCAGGTGAACTAAAGAGGAAACCAGCTAACAGATAACGAGACAGCTGATCAGCCTCAGACCTGCAGAATGACACAAAGAACCACCAGAGGGAGCCCAAAGACAGCATCCACACAGTACCAGTTGTGACCACAAGAGGGAGCCCAAAAACAGAGTTCACAACAGTACCCCCCCCTTGAGGAGGGGTCACCGAACCCTCATCAAAACCCCCAGGGCGATCAGGATGAGCCACATGGAAGGCATGAACCAAATCGGCCGCATGAACATCAGAGGGGACAACCCAGGAATTATCCTCCTGACCATAGCCCTTCCACTTAACCAAATACTGAAGCCTCCGTCTAGAAATACGAGAATCCAAGATCTTCTCCACCACGTACTCCAATTCGCCCTCGACCAGCACCGGAGCAGGGGGTTCAACAGAAGGAACCACAGGCACCACATACCTCCGCAACAAAGACCTATGGAACACGTTATGAATGGCAAACGACGCTGGGAGGTCCAAACGAAATGACACCGGGTTAAGGATTTCCAAAATCCTTCCAAAAAAAGGACCGATGAAGCGAGGCTTGAATTTAGGAGAAGAAACCTTCATAGGAACATACCGAGAAGACAGCCATACCAAATCCCCAACAAGAAGTCGGGGACCCACACCGCGACGGCAGTTGGCAAAGCGCTGAGCCTTCTCCTGTGACAACTTCAAATTGTCCACCACATGGTTCCAAATCTGTTGCAACCTATCCACCACAGAATCCACCCCAGGACAGTCAGAAGGCTCAACCTGACCCGAGGAAAAACGAGGATGAAAACCAGAATTGCAGAAAAAAGGCGAAACCAAAGTAGCAGAACTAGCCCGATTATTAAGGGCAAACTCGGCCAACGGCAAAAAAGTCACCCATTCATCCTGATCAGCAGAAACAAAACATCTTAAATAAGTTTCCAAGGTCTGATTAGTTTGCTCGGTTTGGCCATTCGTCTGAGGATGGAAGGCCGATGAAAAAGACAAATCAATGCCCATCTTAGTACAAAAGATCCGCCAAAATCTGGACACAAACTGGGATCCTCTGTCAGACACAATATTTTCAGGGATCCCGTGCAAGCGAACCACATTCTGAAAAAATAGAGGAACCAAATCGGAGGAGGAAGGCAACTTAGGCAAGGGCACCAAATGGACCATTTTGGAAAAACAATCACACACCACCCAGATGACAGACATTCTCTGAGAGACTGGAAGATCCGAAATAAAATCCATGGAAATGTGCGTCCAAGGCCTCTTCGGGACAGGCAAAGGCAAAAGCAAACCGCTGGCACGAGAACAGCAAGGCTTAGCCCGAGCACAAATCCCACAGGACTGCACAAAGGAACGCACATCCCGCGACAAGGAAGGCCACCAGAAGGACCTAGCCACCAAATCTCTGGTACCAAAAATCCCAGGATGGCCTGCCAACACCGAAGAATGAACCTCGGAAATAACTCTGCTGGTCCATCTATCTGGGACAAACAGTCTCTCTGGTGGGCAACGGTCAGGTCTATCCTCCTGAAATTTCTGCAGCACTCGTCGCAAATCTGGGGAAATGGCAGACAAAATCACTCCCTCTCTGAGGATACCAGCCAGCTCTGAAACTCCCGGAGAGTCAGGCACAAAACTCCTAGAAAGAGCATCAGCCTTCACGTTCTTCGAACCAGGCAGGTACGAGACCACGAAATCGAAACGGGAGAAAAACAACGACCAACGAGCCTGTCTAGGATTCAGCCTCTTGGCAGACTCGAGATAAATCAGATTTTTGTGATCAGTTAAGACCACTACACGATGCTTAGCTCCCTCGAGCCAATGTCGCCACTCCTCAAATGCCCACTTCATAGCCAACAACTCCCGATTACCAACATCATAATTCCGCTCGGCAGGCGAAAACTTTCTTGAAAAGAAAGCACAAGGCTTCATCACAGAGCAATCAGAGCTTCTCTGTGACAAAACAGCCCCTGCTCCAATCTCAGAAGCATCAACCTCGACCTGAAAAGGAAGAGAGACATCAGGCTGACACAAAACTGGAGCCGAAGAAAACCGGTGCTTCAGCTCCTGAAAGGCTTCCACGGCCGCAGGAGACCAATTAGTCACATCAGAACCCTTCTTGGTCAAATCCGTCAAGGGTTTAACCACGCCAGAAAAATTAGCAATGAAGCGACGGTAAAAATTAGCAAAACCCAAGAACTTCTGAAGACTCTTAACAGATGTAGGCTGAGTCCAGTCATGAATAGCCTGGACCTTGACTGGGTCCATCTCAATAGTAGAAGGAGAAAAAATAAAACCCAAAAAGGAAACCTTCTGTACTCTGAAGAGACATTTTGAGCCCTTCACAAATAAGGCATTAGCACGCAGGACCTGAAATACCATCCTGACCTGCTTCACATGGGACTCCCAGTCCTCAGAAAAGACCAAAATGTCATCCAGATACACAATCATAAATTTATCCAGATATTCTCGGAAGATGTCATGCATGAAGGACTGGAACACAGAAGGAGCATTAGAGAGTCCAAAAGGCATCACCAAGTACTCAAAATGGCCTTCGGGCGTATTAAATGCTGTTTTCCATTCATCCCCCTGCTTAATGCGCACAAGGTTATACGCACCACGAAGATCTATCTTGGTGAACCAACTGGACCCCTTAATCCGAGCAAACAGATCAGACAACAATGGCAAAGGATACTGAAATCTGACCGTGATTTTATTTAGAAGACGATAATCTATACAAGGTCTCAGAGAACCATCCTTCTTGGCCACAAAAAAGAATCCTGCACCAAGAGGGGAGGAGGACGGGCGAATATGTCCCTTCTCTAAAGACTCCTTTATATAACTCCGCATTGCGGCATGTTCTGGTACAGACAAATTAAAAAGTCGTCCCTTAGGGAACTTACTACCAGGAATCAAATTTATAGCACCATCACAATCCCTGTGAGGAGGCAGGGCACCGGATCTGGGCTCATCAAATACATCCTGGTAGTCCGACAAAAACTCAGGGACCTCAGAAGGAGTGGAAGAAGCAATTGATACCAAAGGAGCATCGCCATGAATCCCCTGGCAACCCCAACTTGACACAGACATAGCTTTCCAATCCAGAACTGGATTATGGGCCTGCAGCCATGGCAGACCCAACACGACAACATCATGCAAATTATGCAGCACAAGAAAGCGAATCACCTCCTGATGCACAGGAGTCATGCACATGGTCACTTGAGTCCAATATTGAGGCTTATTCTCAGCCAATGGTGTAGCATCAATTCCCCTCAGTGGAATAGGGAATTTCGAAGGCTCCAGGACAAAACCACAGCGCCTGGCAAATGACAAATCCATCAGATTCAGGGCAGCACCTGAATCCACAAAATCCATAACCGAGTAGGATGACAAAAAACAAATTAAAGTAACAGACAAAATGAATTTAGGCTGTACAGTACCAATGGTGACAGGTTTAGCGATTTTTTTAACACGCTTAGAGCATGCTGAGATAACATGAGTTGAATCGCCACAGTAAAAGCACAACCCATTTTGACGTCTATGATTTTGCCGCTCAATTCTGGTCAGAACTCGGTCACATTGCATAGACTCAGGTCTCTGTTCAGCAAACACCGCCAGATGGTGCGCAGATTTGCGCTCCCGCAAACGCCGATCAATCTGAATGGCCAAAGCCATTGAGTCATTCAGACTTGCAGGCGTGGGGAACCCCACCATAACATTCTTAATGGCTTCAGAAAGACCCTCTCTGAAATTTGCAGCCAGGGCACACTCATTCCATTGAGTAATCACCGACCATTTCCGAAATTTTTGACAATACACCTCAGCTTCATCCTGGCCCTGAGAGAGAGCCAGCAAGGCCTTTTCTGCCTGGTTCTCAAGATTAGGTTCCTCATAAAGCAGTCCAAGTGCCAGAAAAAACGCATCCACATTCAGCAATGCAGGATCTCCTGGCACCAGAGAGAAAGCCCAATCTTGATGGTCGCCACGTAACAAGGAGATAACAATTTTAACTTGCTGAGCGGAATCACCAGAGGAACGAGGTCTCAAAGATAGAAATAATTTACAATTATTCTTAAAATTCAGAAGCCTAGATCTATCTCCAGAAAACAACTCAGGAATAGGTATTTTTGGCTCTGACATAGGGCTATGAACAACAAAATCCTGAATGTTTTGCACCCTTGCAGCAAGATGATCCACACTAGAAGTCAGACTCTGAATATCCATGTCTGCAGCTGAACACAAAACCACCCAGAGATTAAGGGGATGAGAGAAGCTGGACAGACTGCAGCCAAGATAGAGAGAAAAAAAAAAATTGTACTCAGGGCTTCTCTTATCCCACTTCTGCGATGCATTAAACACTTTAGGGCCTGCTGTACTGTTATGATCCTAGTGGCTGAGGATCACAAAACGGACTAGCTAAGTTTATGAACATAGACACGAGCTCTAGGGAGGTGGTAACTGGACTGACCGCAAACCTGATCCTAACCAACACACTAAAGGTAGCCGGTGAACGTGCCTAAAATCCTGGACGTCTCGATGCAGCCTGAGAAACTATCTACTCCTGGAGGGAAAGTAAGACCTCACTTGCCTCAAGAGAAATCACCCCAAAGATATAGGAAGCCCCCAACAAATAATAACGGTGAGGTAAGGGGAAAACACAAACGTAGAAATGAAATCAGATTCAGCAAATGAGGCCTGCTAATACTAGATAGCAGAAGACAGATAGGGAACTGTGCGGTCAGTAAAAAACCCTATGCAAAATATCCACGCTGAGAATACAAGAACCCCCACACCAACTAACGGTGTGAGGGGAGAAACTCAGCCCCCTAGAGCTACCAGCAAGCAAGGAAATCACATATTAGCAAGCTGGACAAGAAACAAAAATAAACCAAGAAACATATGACCACTGATGGTCAAAAAATGAACCAAGCAAAACTTAGCTTCTCTTGAAGAGACTGATAATGAAGGACTGCAGGAGAGCTCCAAAATAGCACTGAAAACATTGACAGCAGGCAACAACTGAGAGTCCAGGTGAACTAAAGAGGAAACCAGCTAACAGATAACGAGACAGCTGATCAGCCTCAGACCTGCAGAATGACACAAAGAACCACCAGAGGGAGCCCAAAGACAGCACTCACACAGTACCAGTTGTGACCACAAGAGGGAGCCTAAAAACAGAGTTCACAACAGGTGCCCTATAGACTGTTCCAGCTAAATACAGCGTTTGCTCCCTTCCCAGTAAGACCAAGGTTGAACTGTAGACCCTGATCTGATCTCAAGGACATATCTCTTGTAATGTACTAACCAGTATATCTCTATAAATACTGTATAACTGCCTGTAAATGATACTGTGAATACTATTGCGTGATTATCTTTGATAATATCCTTTCCCGCATTTAACCCTGTTAAGTGAATAAGGTAGAAGTAGATTGTTGATTCCGCCTGTTGCCTCCACTGTTACATTCAGATCACCTGTATTATAGGATCACCATTGAGGCCGAATCAAATAATGAGGCACAGTCATATAAACCTAGTTGAAGGAACAATGCACTTAACCTCTTGGCCACACCAAGGGTGCACCAAGCACATTAATAAGCAGTAGGCTTCAGTTCCTGCAGAACGGAGGCAGTGATTAGAACCCTAAAAATTCAATATTTATAAAGTCTATATCCCAGAAATAATAATTGATTGGCTTATATTGACTAACAGTGGGCTTACAGACTCCCTTTATCTTTAGCTAAATAGAACTGACTATTGATAGCTATCAAAAGTCACCTGGAATCCATAATATTGATGAACAAATGTGTTAGGATAACGTGTTATCCAAGCATGCTCGAGTGTTATCTGAGTATCTTGGGCATAATCAGATAATATGTTCGAACCCTTGTGGCTGCATGTTTTGCAGCTGTTAGACAAATGCAACACATGCAGGGATTGCCTAACAGATGTCATCTGAGTGGGGTCCAATGTTCTTCACAGACCCATAGACTTTCTTTGCTGATCTTGATCTGACACTCAGATCAAAGTCGGACACGTCACCGATTTTTTCCGCCAACCACTCGGTCCGTGGAAAAAAATTGGACATCTGCAAAGCCCTATAGAATATCAGAGGTACAAGTGAAAATCAAGAAACCATCGGAGCATTATGGCGTATACCCTTTATGGCTGTCTGTCCTGGTGCTGTATGTCAGACAGCTGGGAATATAACAGTACTTGTGAATCCCAATATACTAGCACTGTGACTAAAGAGGTGATGTCACATCAACAGCATATAGTTATATAACAACAGTCGCACTCAAAGAAAGATTTTCAAAGATTTTGACTGAAAAAGCGTAATTTTCTTTATTACAAACACCAAAAATAAAGTATCACCGCAGTGTTTCAAGGTAGGTAACGTTTCGACCCGTAAGGTCTTTTTCAAACCTTGATGAAACAAAATAAAAAGTGCAAGGTATCACTAAATCTGAATATACAATATGTACAAAATGCACCTGTCCTAGCATGTCGCCTCGTCTTAAAGTTCGCTTAAAGTGACATAGCATGTACCTCTCATTTGTAGGGAATTTTGTTTGTTTATTTGTTATAAATTTTGTATACATTTTGTACATATTGTATATTCAGATTTAGTGATACCTTGCACTTTTTATTTTGTTTCATCAAGGTTTGAAAAAGACCTTACGGGTCGAAACGTTACCTACCTTGAAACACTGCGGTGATACTTTATTTTTGGTGTTTGTAATAAAGAAAATTACGCTTTTTCAGTCAAAATCTTTGAAAATCTTTCTTTGAGTGCGACTGTTGTTATATAACTACAGTCTGGAGTATCCCTCCATGTACAGTCTGCACCACCGTTAGCGAGAGTGCTCGTCTTGTTTTTCAAAAAAAAAAAAAAAAAAACATCAACAGCATATGACAATACTCTAGTCAGCCACTCACTGAGCTCAGCATCATGTGTCATCACTCTCTACACCAGCACTGAGCCCCAGCATGATACGCTGCCTTCTTCTACACTGGCACTGAGCTCAGCATCATGTGCCCTCACCGTCTACACCAGCACTGAACCCAGCATCAAGTTCCGTCATCTTCTACATCAGCTTTGAGCTCAGCATCATGTGTTGTCATGCTCTACAACAGCAATGAGGTCAGCATCATGTGCCGTCACCCTCTATACCAACACTCAGCTCAGCATCTTGTGATGTCACCCTCTACACCAACACTGAGCTCAGCATCTTGTTCCGTCACCTTCTACACCAGCATTGAGAACAGCATCAAGTGTTGTCATTCTCTACAACAGCAATGAGCTCAGCATCATGTGCCGTCACCCTCTATACCAACCCTGAGCTCAGCATCTTGTGCTGTCACCCTCTACACCAGCACTGAGCTCAACACCATGTGTCCTCAGCCTCTACACCAGCACTGAGCTCAGCATCTTGTTCCATCACCTTCTACACCTTCTACACCAGCATTGAGCACAGCATCATGTGCCATTAACCTTTACACCAGCACTGAGCTCAGCATCATGTGCCGTCACCCTCTACACCAGCACTGAGCTCATCATCATGTTCCCTTACTCTACACCAGCACTGAGCTCAGCATCTTGTTCCATCACCTTCTACACCAGCATTGAGCACAGCATCATGTGCCATTAACCTTTACACCAGCACTGAGCTCAGCATCATGTGCCGCCATCCTCTACACCAGCACTGAGCTCATCATCATGTCCCCTTACTCTACACCCGCACTGAGCTCATCATCATGTCCCCTTACTCTACACCAGCACTGAGCTCAGCATCTTGTCCTGTCACCTTCTATACCAGCACTGAACTCGGCATCATATGCCTTCAGCTTCTACACAGGCACAGAGCTCAGCATCATGAGCCCTCAACCTCTACACCAGCACTTAGCTCAACATGATGTCACCTCACTTTACACCAGCACTGAGCTCAGCATGTTGTTCCATCACCGTCTACATCAGCATTAAGCTCAGCCTCATGAGCCATCACCATTTACACCAGCTCTGAGCTCCGCATTATGTGCCGTCACCCTCTACACCAGCACTGAGCTTATCATCATGTTCCCTCACTCTACATCAGCACTGAGCTCAGCATTTTGTTCTGTCACCTTCTACACCAGCATTGAGCTCAGCATCATGTGCCATCTCCCTCTACACCAGCATTGAGCTCAGCATCATGTGCCTTCACCGTCTACACCAGCACAGATCTCACCATCATCCTCTTCCATCACATTATACACCAGCACTGAACTCAGCATCATATACCCTCAACCTCTACCCCAGCACTGAGCTCAGCATCATGTGCCCTAAGTCTCTACAACAGCAATGTGCTCAGCATCAGTGTACCCACACCCTCTACACCAGCACTGAGCTCTGTATCATATATCATCTGTACCTCTACACCAGCAGTGAGCTCAACATCATGTGCCATCACCCTGTACACCAGCAATGGGCTTAGCATCATATGCTGTCACCCTCTACACCAGCACTGAGCTCAGCATCATGTGCCTTCAACCTCTACACCAGCACTGAACTCAGCATCATATACCCTCAATCTCTAGACCAACACTGAGCTCAGCACTATGTGCCCTCACCCTCTATCTCAGCACTGAGCTCAGCATCATGTGCCCTAAGACTCTACTTCAGCACTGTGCTCAGCATCAGTATGCCCACAACCTCTACATCAGCAATGAGCTCAGCATCATGTGCCTTCAACCTCTACACCAGCTCTGAGCTCAGCATCATACGTTGCCTCCTGTTGTGAACTCTATTTTTGGGCTCCCTCTAGTGGTCACAAGCGGTACTGTGTAGTGTTGTCTTTCTGCAGGTTGGCAGCATCAGCTGGTTCGTTATCCTTGGTTGGTTTCCTATTTAACTCACCTGGATACTCAGTTCCTTGCCTGCTATCAATGTATTCAGTGCTCTTCAGATTCCTGGTGTCTACCTTGCTCCCAGTCTCTCCAAGACAAGCTAAGTTTTTGTTGATCATTTTTTGATTATCAGTGTTCATTATGTTTTTAGTCCAGCTCGCTAAAATGTGATTTTCTCGCTTGCTGGTTGCTGTAGGGGACTGAGTTTCTCCCCCCACACCGTTAGTTGGTGCGGGGGTTCTTGAAATCTCAGAGTGGATATTTTGTAAGGGTTTTTTACTGACCGCATAGATTCCCTTTTCTATTTTCTGCTATCTAGTATTAGTGGGCCTCATTTGCTGAATCTGATTTCACCCCTGTGTATGTGCCTTCCTCTTACCTCACCGTTATTATTTGTTGGGGGCTTCTATATCTTTGGGGACTATTTCTCTGGAGGCAAGAGAGGTCTTTCTTTCTCTCTAGGGGTAGTTAGTTCCTTAGGCTGGCTCGAGACGTCCAGGATTTTTTAGGCACGTTCACCGGCTACTTCTAGTGTGTTTGGATAGGTTCAGATTTGTGGTCAGTCCAGTTTGCCACCTCCCTAGAGCTTGTCCTATGTTTGTTACTTAGCTGGAGTAATTTGTGATCCTCAACCACTAAGGATCATAACAGTATAGCAGGCCAAAAAGTGTTTAATGCATCGCAGAAGTGGGATAAAAAGAAGACCTGAGTACATTTTTTTTTTTCTCCTCCCGCTTTTCCTTTGCTGCAGTTTGTTTAGCTTCTTTCATCCCCTTGAACTCTGGGTGGTTTTGAGCTCAGCTGCAGAAATGAATGTTCAGACTCTGACTTCTAGTGTGGATCATCTTACTGCACGGGTGCAAAGTATTCAGGATTTTGTTATTCATAGCCCTATGTCAGAACCAAGGATACCCATTCCTGAGTTGTTTTCTGGAGATAGATCTAGGTTTCTAAATTTTAAGAATAATTGTAAGTTATTTCTATCTCTGAGACCTCGTTCCTCTGGTGATTCCGCTCAGCAAGTTAAAATTGTTATCTCCTTGTTGCGTGGCGACCCGCAAGATTGGGCTTTCTCTCTGGCGCCAGGAGATCCTGCATTGCTTAATGTAGATGCATTTTTTCTGGCTCTTGGACTGCTTTATGAGGAGCCTAATCTTGAGAATCAGGCAGAAAAAGCGTTGCTGGCTATCTCTCAAGGTCAGGATGAAGCAGAGGTGTATTGTCAAAAATTTCGGAAATGGTCGGTGCTTACTCAATGGAATGAGTGTGCCCTGGCTGCAAATTTCAGAGAAGGTCTTTCTGAGGCCGTTAAGAATGTTATGGTGGGGTTTCCCACCCCTACAAGTCTGAGTGATTCTATGGCTTTAGCCATTCAGGTTGATCGGCATTTGCGGGAGCGCAAATCTGCTCATCCTTTGGCGGTATTTTCTGAACAGAGACCTGAGTCTATGCAATGTGACCGAACTCTGACCAGAATTGAGCGACAAAGTCATAGACGTCAAAATGGGTTGTGCTTTTACTGTGGTGATTCTACTCATGTTATCTCAGCATGCTCTAAACGCTTAAAAAAAATCGCTAAACCTGTCACCATTGGTACTATACAGCCTAAATTTATTTTGTCTGTTACTTTAATTTGTTCTTTGTCGTCCTACCCGGTTATGGCTTTTGTGGATTTGGGTGCTGCCCTGAATCTGATGGATTTGTCGTTTGCCAGGCGCTGTGGTTTTGTCCTGGAGCCTTTGAAATTTCCTATTCCTCTGAGGGGAATTGATGCTACACCATTGGCTGAGAATAAGCCTCAGTATTGGACGCAAATGACCATGTGCATGACTCCCGTACATCAGGAGGTGATTCGCTTTCTTGTTCTGCATAATTTGCATGATGTTGTCGTTTTGGGTCTGCCATGGCTGCAAGCTCATAATCCAGTTTTAGAATGGAAAGCTATGTCTGTGTCAAGTTGGGGTTGTCAGGGAATTCATGGCGATACTCCGTTGGTGTCTATTGCTTCTTCCACTCCTTCTGAGGTCCCTGAGTTTTTGTCTGACTACCAGGATGTATTTGATGAGCCCAGGTCCAGTGCCCTGCCCCCTCATAGGGATTGTGACTGTGCTATAAATTTAATTCCTGGTAGTAAATTCCCTAAGGGACGACTTTTTAATTTGTCTATACCAGAGCATGCCGCGATGCGGAGTTATATAAAGGAGTCTTTGGAGAAGGGACATATTCGCCCATCCTCTTCCCCTCTTGGTGCAGGATTTTTTTTTGTGGCCAAGAAGGACGGTTCTTTGAGACCTTGTATAGATTATCGTCTTCTGAATAAAATCACAGTCAAATTTCAGTATCCTTTACCACTATTGTCTGATTTGTTTGCTCGGATTAAGGGTGCCAGTTGGTTCACCAAGATAGATCTCCGTGGTGCGTATAACCTTGTGCGCATTAAGCAGGGAGATGAATGGAAAACAGCATTTAATACGCCCGAAGGCCATTTTGATTACTTAGTGATGCCTTTTGGACTCTCTAATGCTCCTTCTGTGTTTCAGTCCTTCATGCATGACATCTTCCGAGAATTTCTGGATAAATTTATGATTGTTTATCTGGATGACATTTTGGTCTTTTCTGATGATTGGGAGTCCCATGTGAAGCAGGTCAGGATGGTGTTTCAGGTCCTGCGTGCTAATGCTTTATTTGTGAAGGGCTCAAAATGCCTCTTCGGAGTACAGAAGGTCTCCTTTTTGAGTTTTATTTTTTCTCCTTCTACTGTGGAGATGGACCCAGTCAAGGTCCAGGCTATTCATGACTGGACTCAGCCCACGTCTGTTAAGAGTCTTCAGAAGTTCTTGGGTTTTGCTAATTTTTACCGTCGTTTCATCGCTAATTTTTCTAGCGTGGTTAAACCTTTGACGGATTTGACCAAGAAGGGTTCTGATGTGACTAATTGGTCTCCTGCGGCCGTGGAGGCCTTTCGGGAGCTGAAGCACCGGTTTACTTCAGCTCCAGTCTTATGTCAGCCAGATGTCTCTCTCCCCTTCCAGGTCGAGGTTGATGCTTCTGAGATTGGAGCAGGGGCTGTTTTGTCACAGAGAAGCTCTGATGGCTCTGTGATGAAGCCATGTGCTTTCTTTTCAAGAAAGTTTTCACCTGCCGAGCGGAATTATGATGTTGGTAATCGGGAGTTGTTGGCTATGAAGTGGGCATTTGAGGAGTGGCGACATTGGCTCGAAGGAGCTAAACATCGTGTGGTGGTCTTGACTGATCACAAAAATCTGATTTACCTTGAATCTGCCAAGCGCCTGAATCCTAGACAGGCTCGTTGGTCGTTGTTTTTCTCCCGTTTCAACTTCGTGGTCTCATACCTGCCTGGTTCGAAGAACGTGAAAGCTGATGCACTTTCTAGGAGTTTTGTGCCTGACTCTCCGGGAGTTTCTGAGCCGGCTGGTATTCTCAGAGAGGGAGTGATTTTGTCTGCCATTTCCCCAGATTTGCGACGAGTGCTGCAGAAATTTCAGGCGGATAGACCTGACCGTTGTCCACCAGAGAGACTGTTTGTCCCGGATAGATGGACCAGCAGAGTTATTTCCGAGGTTCATTCTTCGGTGTTGGCGGGTCATCCTGGGATTTTTGGTACCAGAGATTTGGTGGCTAGGTCCTTCTGGTGGCCTTCCTTGTCGCGGGATGTGCGGTCCTTTGTGCAGTCTTGTGGGATTTGTGCTCGGGCTAAGCCTTGCTGTTCTCGTGCCAGCGGTTTGCTTTTGCCTTTGCCTGTTCCGAAAAGGCCTCAGAAAATGTCTGTCATCTGGGTGGTGTGTGATCGTTTTTCCAAGATGGTCCATTTGGTGCCCTTGCCTAAGTTGCCTTCTTCCTCCGATTTGGTTCCTCTATTTTTTCAGAATGTGGTTCGCTTGCACGGCATTCCTGAAAATATTGTGTCTGATAGAGGATCCCAGTTTATGTCCAGGTTTTGGCGGACTTTTTGTGCTAAGATGGGCATTGATTTGTCTTTTTCGTCGGCCTTCCATCCTCAGACTAATGGCCAAACCGAGCGAACTAATCAGACGTTGGAAACTTATTTGAGATGTTTTGTTTCTGCTGATCAGGATGATTGGGTGACTTTTTTGCCATTGGCCGAGTTTGCCCTTAATAATCGGGCTAGTTCTGCTACTTTGGTTTCGCCTTTTTTCTGCAATTCTGGTTTCCATCCTCGTTTTTCCTCGGGTCAGGTTGAGCCTTCTGACTGTCCTGGGGTGGATTCTGTGGTGGATAGGTTGCAGCAGATTTGGAACCATGTGGTGGACAATTTGAGGTTGTCACAGGAGAAGGCTTAGCGCTTCCCGACTTCGCGTTGGGGATTTGGTGTGGCTGTCTTCTCGGTATGTTCCTATGAAGGTCTCCTCTCCTAAATTCAAGCCTCGCTTCATCGGTCCTTATAAGATCTTAGAAATCCTTAACCCGGTGTCTTTTCGTTTGGATCTCCCAGCATCGTTTGCCATTCATAATGTGTTCCATAGGTCTTTGTTGCGGAGGTATGTGGTACCTGTGGTTCCTTCTGTTGAGCCTCCTGCTCCGGTGCTGGTCGAGGGCGAATTGGAGTACGTGGTGGAGAAGATTTTGGATTCTCGTATCTCTAGATGGAGGCTTCAGTATTTGGTTAAGTGGAAGGGCTATGGTCAGGAGGATAATTCCTGGGTTGTCGCCTCTGATGTTCATGCGGCCGATTTGGTTCGTGCCTTCCACGCGGCTCATCCTGATCGCCCTGGGGGTCTTGATGAGGGTTCGGTGACCCCTCCTCAAGGGGGGGGTACTGTTGTGAACTCTATTTTTGGGCTCCCTCTAGTGGTCACAAGCGGTACTGTGTAGTGTTGTCTTTCTGCAGGTTGGCAGCATCAGCTGGTTCGTTATCCTTGGTTGGTTTCCTTTTTAACTCACCTGGATACTCAGTTCCTTGTCTGCTATCAATGTATTCAGTGATCTTCAGATTCCTGGTGTCTACCTTGCTCCCAGTCTCTCCAAGACAAGCTAAGTTTTTGTTGATCATTTTTTGATTATCAGTGTTCATTATGTTTTTAGTCCAGCTCGCTAAAATGTGATTTCCTTGCTTGCTGGTTGCTCTAGGGGACTGAGTTTCTCCCCCCACACCGTTAGTTGGTGCGGGGGTTCTTGAAATCTCAGAGTGGATATTTTGTAAGGGTTTTTTACTGACCGCATAGATTCCCTTTTCTATTTTCTGCTATCTAGTATTAGTGGGCCTCATTTGCTGAATCTGCTTTCACCCCTGTGTATGTGCCTTCCTCTTACCTCACCGTTATTATTTGTTGGGGGCTTCTATATCTTTGGGGATTATTTCTCTGGAGGCAAGAGAGGTCTTTCTTTCTCTCTAGGGGTAGTTAGTTCCTTAGGCTGGCTCGAGACGTCTAGGATTTTTTAGGCACGTTCACCGGCTACTTCTATTGTGTTTGGATAGGTTCAGATTTGCGGTCAGTCCAGTTTGCCACCTCCCTAGAGCTTGTCCTATGTTTGTTACTTAGCTGGAGTAATTTGTGATCCTCAACCACTAAGGATCATAACAGCCTCCCTCTGCACCACCACTGATCTTAGTATCATGTGCCTTCACCCTCTACACCAGTATGGAACTCGGCATCATGTGGAGTCACCCTATACACCAGCACTGAACTCAGCATCATGTTCCCTCATTCTACACCAGCACTGAGCTCAGCATCTTGTTCCTTCACCTTCTACACCAGCATTGAGGTCAGCATCATGTGCCATCACCCTTTACACCAGCACTGAGCTCAGTATCATATGCGATCACCCTCTACATCAGCACTGAACGGCATCATGTGCCCTCACCCTCTACACCAGCACTGAACTCAGCATGATGTGCCCTCAACCTCTACATCAGCACTGAGCTCATCATCATGTGCCTTCACATTTTGCATCAGCAGTGAGCTCAGCATCATGTTCTCTCAACCTCTACACCAGCATTTATCTCAACATCATGTCCCCTCACTCTACACCAGCACTGAACTCAGCACCTTGTTCCATCACCTTCTACACCAGCATTGAGCTCAGCATCATGTGCCATCACCCTTTACACCAGCACTTAGCTCAACATCATGAGTCCTCAACCTCTACACCAGCACTGTGCTGAGTTTCATCTGCCATCACCCTCTATACCATCACTGAGCTCAGCATCATGTGTGATAATCCTCTACACCAGGAATGAGCTCAGTGACTGGGTGACTAGAGCGATGTTGTTATGTTACTGATCTAGACATCATAACCCCAGGAAACTAGGGTTTGACCCTGGTGGTGTCTGTGAGGGAGAACCTGATGACTTAGGCTGGTTTCACACTTGCGTTTTGATCTGCAACGTTTGTAAAAAAAACGCAGGTGGTGAAAAAACGCATGTAAACGCGTGCAAACGCTGCGTTTTTTAGACGCATGCGTTTTTGCATGCAGTAAAAAAGCGGCGTTTTGATGCGTTTACATGCGTTTTTTCCTGCGTTTGCATTTTTGAAACGCATGCTGAGAAGTGTGTGACAGCTGCCAATCATCAAAATCAGCTAGAAAACCCACTATTAATAGAATTAGCTAGGGTTAGGGTTAGGGTTAGGGATAGGGTTAGGGGTAGGGTTAAGGTTAGGGTTTGGATCCCTAGGGTTAGGGTTAGGGTTAGGGATAGTGTTAGGGGTAGGGGTAGGGTTTGGATCCCTAGGGTTAGGGTTAGGGGTAGCTTTTTATTAGAAGAATGTCCTGGTCACCAGGTCACTGATAAGCCACCCCCCACCATCAAGGTGATAAAGGGATCCAAACCCTACCCCTAACCCTAACCCTAGGGATCCAAACCCTAACCCTACCCCTAACCCTACCCCTAACCCTACCCCTACTCCTAACCCTAGGGATCCAAACCCTAACCCTACCCCTAACCCTACCCCTAATCCTAGGGATCCAAACCCTAACCCTACCCCTAACCCTACCCCTAACCCTAGGGATCCAAACCCTAACCCTACCCCTAACCCTAACCCTACCCCTAACCCTAGGGATCCAAACCCTAACCCTACCCCTAACCCTAACCCTAGGGATCCTAGGGATCCATAGGGATTGGCTATTATGTTGACCTGGAGACCAGGACATTCTTCTAATAAAAAGCTTTGTTCAATGTGGACACCCCAAGATATACGGTATTGCTACAAAGTACTAAAAATATAAACTCGGAGAGTATTCACTGTCATATTGTTAGGATTAGGGTTAAGGTTAGGGTTAGGATCTCTAGGGTTAGGGGTAGGGTTAGGGTTAGGGTTAGGATCCCTTTATCACCCTGATGGTGGGGGGTGGCTTATCAGGGTGTATTCTTGTTTTTTTCTATAAAAACGCATGCGTTTAAAACGCAAGCAAACGCTTGTACGCAAAAACGCATGCGTTTCCATAGACATCAATGTATTTTTTGACGCAAATCAAACGCAAATGAACGCATGCGGTTTTTTGCGGAAAAAAAACGCCTCTGAAAATTACTACATGTTGCATTTCTGCAAAAGAACATATGCAGCAAAAAAACGCATGCGTCGTTAAACGCGGCCAAACGCGTACAAAAAAAGCATGCATTTTTAATGTTAAACATAGGGAAAAAAACGCTGCAGATCAAAACGCAAGTGTGAAACCAGCCTTACCCGATAAGCAGTGGAGACAGCCGTGTAAAGTGTCAGCAATGCCGAATGCAAGCAGACAGATCAGGGGGCAAAGCCAACTGCACACTGAGGGGATGACACCAGCCAGGAGGAGAAGTCATCCTTAACCTCTTTAGGGCTCATCATTCTCTTCCTGCACTTCATCCTTCTCCTGGCTGTCTGCTTTACACTGCACTAACACGCAGATGAAGCAGACTGCCACAAGCCACACAGTAGGACTTGCAAGCCACATGTGGATCGCGAGCTACAGGTTGGGGATCTGTGCTCTAGAAATACCCTTGATAAAGTGGCTATTGCCTTAATGCTACTGCCTGTTCAATTGTGAAAGCAAATATTAAGAGGAAAAGGGGACAGCCCTACTCAGAACCATGTTATAAGAGCAAAGTGTGTTTAATAAAAACTAAGCACAAGAAAAAAGGGGGCTGTGGAAGGTCGGCTTACTTAGTTGCTCCTCGAGGTAGACACAGGCACACGTGAGGTTAAAGTCTCTGGGTGGTTTATTGTATCATAAACCCATAATGGTAACAGAAAAACAGTCTTTCTGCCTCAAAAGGAAATAAAAAGTTCATAAACAGTCCTGCCCAGTACTTCTGGGCCCACACATATGGCAGCTCTCTCAGGAGTGTCAGCATAGAGGCTTCCTTGCCTCTGCACAACACAGAAAGAGGAAAAAGCTGGCTGGACATTTATTTCCCAGCCACACCCTTGAGGTGGAGATATGGTGAGTAGGCGTCCTGCCCATCTCTTACCTACTCACCTAAAAACCCGCCCATAATATGGCCGCTTAACTCCTTCAGCACATATCATGCCGAAAAGAAACTTATGGGTTTCTAGATCACGGAGGAAAGCAATCCCCGTGACACATATCTCCCCTCACATACAGTGCCAGTGACCCTATCTCAGGGCACAATATGAGATTTTCTGGCAGAAATGAGAGAAAGTAATAGATGAAACAAATTTTTAGTCACTGTTTACACATATCTGGAAGCAACATAAATGTATCCCCAAGATAAAAATGAAAAAAGACTAATTTACAGAAATAGCAGGGTCTTCTGCCATCAATCTTCTGCTCTACGTTTGTATGTTAGCAAGGGACCAGTAGTGGTCTCATCCATATGATAGATGAATAGAGAAGAGCTGTGGGATCCTCCAGTGAATACACAACAATCAATAGCATGGTTTTATAAAGAACTGTTCCATTTTATGTAAAACTAATGATATCTACTGGTAAAGCTACTGAGAAAGCAGCATGGAAATATTTTGATCCAGGCAATTTAAAGCTTTGCCAATGATAAGTGTTTTTTTTTATTAACTAAGTCAGTTTAGTTCACAGACTTAAGTTTTGTTAAGCAAGTCCCTATTATTAATACTAGCAGTTACAGTTGTTACATCATTATTGTTCATTTATTGTAAATTGCAGCCTTTCTTTGGGATAAGATCCATAAATATTTATAACTGTCCAGATGATAGTTATCTGAATACATTAGACATTCTCTGGATTGTGCACAATGCTAAGTATTCACAAAGAAGTGACAGTTCTGCTGTAAGAGGTCTCATATCATTTTCATGTAAGCTATTGTGATTTTTATCATGTTCAATAAGCAATTATTGAAATGTTAGAACCTATTGGCGTGATACGGAACCAATCATAATCAATATAAATATTTTATTGAGTAAGATAGATATAGAATGTGAAAATCAGTGAAAGGAAACCAAAAATCACAAAAGAGTAAAATACATGATAGTGCAGGTATTAAAGTAAATAGGGATGAATGCGGGGTTGATTACTTACCAATTCAATGTGGTTAATCAATATTACATTGTAGTATGTCAAAAATACTGTGGCCAAATATGTACAGAAATACAAAATAAAGCAATAGTATGTGTCACAAAGGCATTGGATCACTACTTAAATTGCCATACTCGCATTTTGCCAGTAATGGTAGTAAAGCTACAGGCGCAGCTTGCTTTGGGTATACCATTTGTATTGTCACTACCTATTGACATGTAGGGAGTGACTGTGCACCACTATTGCTATGTTAGCATACCAGTGGAACTATTACTTTGTACTTTGTAGCATGTCACTTTATTTAACACCACATAGTGCTAGCATTGTGGGGGAGTGCTGCAATATTTCTATTTAACCCTCAACTGGTGAGGTGGGGTTTGCCACACCCCAGGGAATTTTTGTTCGGCTGCCATTCATTGAAAAATGCTGGTATGAGGATACGTGTCTCACTAGCTTCCATCCATTTCCTTGTCAACAGGATGTCGTCAAGGCCTCTCTCTTCTGGCCACGCACAACAGAGCTAGCTGTCACTAAGTGCTGAACCCCACATCACCACTCATGGAATTCTTTTTTACACATTTTCAAATTTTGAAAACTTCTTTATTTTTATCAAAGTATTACGTTTTCCGATACTTATGGGTGTCAAAAATGTGTTATACTCATGTATAATCAATCGCCAATAAGAAAACGATTAAAACAAACGTGACCTTTGCATTTTCTGTAAAAATAAGCGATTTCTAAACACTAGGTTATAGGAAACCCCACATCACCAGTTGCATGACAAAAACCCCACCTCACCAGATGAGGGTTAAGTTATGATCCATATGCATTTGTGATAAATACTAATGCTCTATTTTGCATTTCTGTACATATTTGGCCACAGTATTTTTTACTTTTTATAATGTCTTATTGATGAACGCACCTTGAATTGGTATTGCATCAACTCCCTATTGATCCCTATATACTTTTTTAACCTCACATCATATATTTTACTCTTTTGTCATTTTTTTTATTTCCCTTTACTGATTTTATCATTGTATATCTATGTGACTCAATAAAATATTTACATTCATTATAATTGGCTTCACTAATAGGCTCTAATAGCTCTTATGGATACACAACCAAAATATATATTTCTGTAGAATTGATATCTAAATAATGAAATGTGTTGATTTGCAGAAAATGGCTCATCTCCAACACCTTCACCAGATTTCCATACGACCAGCACTTCTGGTAAGAGGTTTTATTGTCTTCTTTTCCTGCAATCTTTATGATGTTTATAAGCATGTATACCTTGTGCAAATAAACACTGAATGTTTCATGCTGCTAAATATGGAAACATCAGTTTGCTACATTTCACTTCTTTTGTTATTTGATGCATTGTCCAGATGTTCCAACAACAAATGATTCTGTTATTCCAGATCTAAGAGATAATCGGACAAAGAATGAAACCGAAGTGACAATAAAAGCCAACAACACAACTGGTAAGACAAGTGATCAGTTGTATATGTCGTATGTGACTTGTTCAATACTTTGAGTTGCAACTTTAGGCAATTCTAGGAATGGTTAGTAGAAGTCTTTCTATGGAAAACCACATCATGGTGCTATAGAAACCACAAGCAACATTAATATCTTTTTACATCACAGATATCACATGATAGAGCACGCTAAGGTCTCAAACAACCACAAACAGTATAACAATTAGATAAACGCTGATAATGCCATGTAGAAACAAAAAGGAAAAGACAACATTAACTTCCTGAATATTCTCATTGCTCCTCATAATCATTTATATTCCAATAAAAACTGAGAAATTTACAAAGCAATCTTTCATGTGTGTCCCACGAATATATCCATGCCCCCCTTTTCATTCTTCTCGCTTATCTCACTGTCTGCAGAAGGAGCCTCTCCCCTCTGCCCTTTCTTCAGGAGGTCGGGAATGTTAAACTTTAACAGTAAGCTCTGGCATATGACATATGCTGTGATGTTTCTGGAAATCAACAGTATAGCAAACAAAATAAATTAGGTTTGTTAGCAACATTTTTAAACTATTGATATTTACAGCTCTGGCAAAATTAAGAGACCACTGCAAAGTGTTCAGTTTGTCTGATTTTCCTATTTATAGGTGTATTTTTGAGTAAAATGCAAATTGTTCTATTATTCTATAAACTTCTGACAACATGTCTCCGAATTTCCAAGCATTAAATTTTGAATTTTATTTCTGAAAATGAAAAATGCTCAAAATTAAAAACAAAAAACAAAACAGTGCTTTCAGACCTCAAATAATGCAAAGAAAACAAGTTCATAATCATTTAGAAACAACAATACTAATGTATTAACTCAGGAAGAGTTCAGAAATCAATATTTTGTGGAATACCCATGATTTTTAAAAACCGCTTTCATGCGTCTTGGCATGCTTTCCACCAGTCTTTCACACTGCTTCTGGCGCAAAAATGTAAGCAGTTCTTCTTTGTATGATGGCTTATGACTAGCCATCATACTCTTGATTACATTCCAGAGGTTTTCAATGGGGTTCAGGTCTGGAGATTGGGCTGCCCATGACAGGGTTTGGATGTGGTGGTCTCTTAGTTTCTGCCAAAGCTATATAATAAACCAAAGAAACAGTAACAAAGAAAATAGCTTAATACTAATAATATGACAAGTGGTTACTCCAAAACTGACACACAATGTCACTGCTCAGAATTATTCAACCTCTTCATGACAAACATCTTTAGTAATTAGCAGACCCTTTGGTTGTTAAAGGAGTTATCCGTTCCAAACCAATAAGACTGAAGTCACTCTGTGTGACTGCAGACTTATGAATCCCCCAGACCACGCACTGTGCACTGTGGGGATTCTCCGGTTTCAGACCCATGAACAAAAGGTATGAATGAGTTATACATACTCCCGGGCAGTGGGGGTGGCCTCGCTGTCTATGCTCTTGTATGGAGCATGGCCATGCTCTGTATTCGGCCATGCCCACTAGATGGGTGCAACCTCTCGCAATGCAAGTGTATGGCTACAGGCCATGCACACTGGCCTAGAGTATGTATAACTCATACATACCCACCAGTCTCGAGTCTGAAACTAGCAAACCCTTCGACGCACAGTGCGTGAACTGGTGGATTCAAAAGTCTGCACACAGTGACTGCAGATTTATTGATTTGGACCAGACAACCCCTTTTTGAGCTCCTGTAAATGTTATAGATATCACACATCATCGTTTTGCAGCATTCCTGAGGAGTCACAGCCCATGGGGTTGCATCCTGCAACAATCTTCTTCTAAACTCACCAAAGAGTTTCCCAAATCTTCCAGGATTTCTTCTGATACCAAGCCTTTAGGGGCTTTAACCCCTTCATGCCGCAGCCCACTTTAATTTTTGCGTTCTGGTTTTTGCTCCCCACTCTTCCCAGAGCCATACATTTTTATTTTTCCATCAATATGAACATGCATTGGCTTGTTTTTTGTGGCACGAGTCGTACATTTGAACCACACCATTTGTTTTAATATATTGTGTACTGGAGAATGGGAAAAAAATTCCAAGTGCGGTGAAATTGTAAATGGGTGCAATTAGACAATTTTTTTTTTACCTTGTTCACCAAATGCTAATACTGACCTGCCATTATGATTCTCCAGGTCACTCTGAGTTCATAGACACCAAACATGTCTAGGTTGTTTTTTATTTAAGTGATGAAAAAAAAATCGAATGTTTAAAAAAAATGCGCTATTTTCCGAGATCCGTAGCGTCTCCATTTTTCGAATCTGGGGCTGGGTGAAGGCTTCCATTTCACTGACATTTTTATTGATACCATTTTTGTGTAGATACGCTCTGTTGATCGCCCTTTATTGCATTTCAATGCAATGTTGCGGCAACCAAAAAAACATAATTCTGGCGTTTTGACTTTTTTTGCTATGCCGTTTACCGATGGGATTAATTCTTTTTATATATTGATAGATTGGTTGATTTTCAACACAGCGATACCAAATATGTGTATTTTTTTATTGTTTTATTTTGAATGGGGCAAATGGGTGTTGAATTGAACTTTTATTCTTTTTTTAAAAAAGATTTTTAAAAGCATTTTTTTACTTTACACTGGCTTCAATAGTCTACATGGGAGACTGGAAGCTGTGATCATCCAATCGCTTGTGCTACATAGAGCAGGGCTTTAGCCCTGCTCTATGTAGCAGAAATGCTCACTTGCTATGAGAGCCTACCGCTGGCCGGCGCTCATAGTAATACAGCAATAACAACCACAGTGGTCTGCTGCAGCCCCTGGGTTGTCATGCCAATCCATTGGCGACCTGCGATCATGTGACACAGGCACCAATGGGCGGGATGAGTGACGCGCTTCCGACGCAATCACATTAAATGTCACTGTCAGGGATTGACAATGGCATTTAACAGGTTAACAGCCGCGGGTGGATTGCGATTTCACCCGCGGCTGTTATGGGCACATGTCAGCTGTTTTATTGTTTAATAAAAGATGTGGGCTCATCGCCAGAGCACACATCAAAAGGAGAGACACGACTTGCGCAGTACATGTATGGTGCATGTCGTGAAGGTGCTAAGACATGTTGGGATCATGTTATGCAAGTTTCAGTTCCCTCATAGAAAGCATCATGTTTTCTCCAATAATTTTGTGTTACTTGTTTGAACCCATATTGTCCTCCACACGCTGCACGTTTCTAGTGCTAGGGGAACAAAGCAGCCCCAGAGCATCTCCGAGCAAGCATTGTGCACTGTAGGCAGTGTGCTCTTTTCAGTGTACACTACCTTCCTGCTCCTCCACACATACAGTGACATGTAAAATTTTGAGCACCCCTGGTCAAAATTACTTAAAAGGCCTAATGTTAAAGATGACCAATTTACTTTGTATTTTAGGCCAAAAAAATAGAAAAAATTTACATTTTAAAAATTACAAAAAGGAAAATTTGGTTAGTGCCTAGTAGCATCCCCTTTTGCAAGTCTAACAGCTTTTTGTAGCCAACCAAGAGTCTTTCAATTCTTGTTTGAGGAATTTTCATCCATTCTTCCTTGAAAAATTCTTCCAGTTCAGGTTCCTGGGTCATCTTGAAGCAAACTGCTATTTTGAGGTCTAGACACAGACTTTCGGTGATGTTCAGATCAGGGGACTGTGAGGGCCATTGTAAAACATTCAGACTACTTGAGATAGTATATTGTGGATTTTGGCATGTGTTTAGGTTCATTATCCATTTGTAGGAAGCAAGAGAGTAACCATTGAGCCACCATGCTGTTAGTCTAGGAGATACATAAATACATGGAGAACTGGACATTAACCCCTTACTGACCTCGGACGGGATAGTACGTCCGAGGTCAGTTCCCCTGCTTTGATGCAGGGCTCCGCGGTGAGCCCGCATCAAAGCCGGGACATGTCAGCTGTTTTGAACAGCTGACATGTGCCCTCAATAGCGGCGGGTGAAATCGCGATTCACCCGCCGCTATTAACTAGTTAAATGCCGCTGTCAAACGCAGACAGCGGCATTTAACTACCGCATCCGGCCGGGCGGCCGGGTATGAGCGCATCGCCGACCCCCGTCACATGATCGGAGGTCGGCGATGCTCCTCCATTGTAACCATAAAGGTCCTTGACACCTCTATGGTTACAGATAGCCAGCAGCTGTGAGCGCCACCCTGTGGTCGGTGCCCACAGCACACATCATTTTCTGCTACATAGCAGCGAACAGCAGATCGCTGCTATGTAGCAGAGGCGATCATGCTGTACCTGCTTCTAGCCTCCCATGGAGGCTATTGAAGCATGGCAAAAGTTAAAAAAAAAGTTAAAAAAAATGTGAAAAAAATTAAAAAAATATAAAAGTTAAATCACCCCCCTTTCGCCCCAATCAAAATAAATCAATAAAAAAAAATCAAATCTACACATATTTGGTATCGCCGCGTTCAGAATCGCCCGATCTATCAATAAAAAAAAGCATTAACCTGATCGCTAAACAGCGTAATGAGAAAAAAAATCGAAACTCCAGAATTACGTTTTTTTGGTCACCGCGACATTGCATTAAAATGCAATAACGGGCGATCAAAAGAACGTATGTGCACCGAATTGGAATCATTAAAAACGCCAGCTCGGCACGCAAAAAATAAGCCCTCAACCGACCCCAGATCATGAAAAATGGAGACACTACGAGTATCGGAAAATGGCGCAATTTTTTTTTTTTTTTTTTTTTTTAGCAAAGTTTGGAATTTATTTTCACCACTTAGGTAAAAAATAACCTGGTAATATTAGATGTCTATGAACTCATAGTAACCTGGAGAATCATAATGGCAGGTCAGTTTTAGCATTTAATGAACCTAGCAAAAAAGCCAAGCAAAAAACAAGTGTGGGATTGCACTTTTTTTGCAATTTCACCGCACTTGGAATTTTTTTCCCGTTTTCTAGTACATGACATGGTAAAACCAATGATGTCGTTCAAAAGTACAACTTGTCCCGCAAAAAATAAGCCCTAACATGGCCAAATTGACGGAAAAATAAAAAAGTTATGGCTCTGGGAAGGAGGGGAGTGAAAAACGAACACGGAAAAACGGAAAATCCCAAGGTCATGAAGTGGTTAATATTCCAACAGATCAATACACAGTCTGATAATTTCCAGTGATTAGGCGATTGCCAGAGATATTGCAGATGCTCATCAAAGCAGTAGAATTAGCTACACAGCAGCTTCCGGTATAAAGACTGCAGGAGAGCAGCCAAAACAAGGACTTTTGCCACCTCAGAGACTCATTCTTGGCAGCACATGACTGGCCAACATCATTGTTCATTTTCTCATGAAGTAAAGAATCATGATATTCAACACATTAGAAAACCTCCTAGTCTCAAAATGGATGACCATCTAAAGTCATATCTTCTCTTCCACATAGAGCCTTTTCCTTGTCTCAATGTCAAATAGGGGCTGTTATCAGGTAATTCTAGGACAGGATTAATTTTACAAAATCGTGAAATATTACAACTGAATTATAAGTGATATTCACGTGACATTTGTAATTGTTTTTACAGATGAGTACCACCCAGCCAATTCTAGAACATTATTAACTAACGGTAATCTCACCACGATAAGCTGGACCACCACTATATCAAGCCACGTTAATATCAAGCCTTCAGGTAATACAATGATGAAACTTCATAGAATGCCTATTATATTCACCATGCGTCCCATGTTTTTATTATCCTTGCTAGGAATTCCACCATACAGTATATTATTAAACTCTTCATTAGTGACACAAAATGAATGTATTGGTGATGAGACTTTTTGATGCCGCTACATTTCACTGGTGAAAGCACACATTCAAGGAAAATGTAATGGTATACCATAAATAGAATTTATTATATTCACTTCAAGCCTTGCCACTCCACATTAATCAGAAATTGCACCTTAATGATAGATTTGGTGCAAATTAGGTCTATGCATGTTTATTAAGTATATTAGTACATTTCTTAAAGGGAATCTGTCAGCAGGTTGTTGTAATCTGAGAGCAGCATGATTTATGGGCAGAGATCCCGCTTCCTGTGATGTGTGCTGATGTGTCACTTACTAAGCTGTATTTTGTTTCAATAAAATCAGTGTTTTATCAGCCAGAGATTATTTTAGCAACTTTCTGTCATTATACAGTGTTTACAAAAAGCTGCCAATCAGTGGTGTGGGCAGGTTTATACGGAGCTCAGCATTTAGAGCACAGCCAGATCTTCAGCAGAGAGAACTGTGACTCTAACAAAAATGCTGCATCCAGTAAGCTAAGTGATACATTGCTGGAATCAGGGTCTCGGCCCTGCATCATGCTCCTGTCACATTGCATAGCAAAAACTTGCTGACAGATTCCTAAACAAACATGTTCTCTTTCCTCGTCATTTTTAAGTTTTTGCATAGCTACTAAAAATAAGTAAATAAATGTCCTAAAACAAATGATGATAGTGCTCGGTTCCAGGATCCATTTAGACATGTTGGATGCTCCTGTGTTAGTTTAGTGCTTTCTCATATATATGGGATGGGGTCATTTACAGTAGTAATGTACTAATATACAAGACTAAGGGTACCGTTACACAAAACGATTTACCAACGATCACGACCAGCGATACGACCTGTCCGTGATCGTTGGTAAGTCGTTGTGTTGTCGCTGGAGAGCTGTCACACAGACAGCTCTCCAGCGACCAACGATGCCGAAGTCCCCGGGTAACCAGGGTAAACATCGGGTTACTAAGCGCAGGGCCGCGCTTAGTAACCCGATGTTTACCCTGGTTACCAGCGTAAACGTAAAATAAAAAAAACCACATACTCACATTCCGGTGCCTGCGTCCGCTTCCCTGCACTCCTCCTGCATCCTGTGTAAGCGCCGGCCAAAGCAGAGCGGTGACGTCACCGCTGTGCTCTGCTTTCACTTTACGGACGGCGCTCACAGTCAGTGCAGGGAGACAGACGGCCAGGGACCTGACGGACACCGGAATGTGAGTATGTACTGTTCGGTTTTTTTTACATTTACGATGGTAACCAGGGTAAACATCGGGTTACTAAGCGCGGCCCTGCGCTTAGTAACCCGATGTTTACCCTGGTTACAAGCGAACGCATTGCTGGATCGGTGTCACACACACCGATGCAGCGATGACAGCGGGAGATCCAGCGACGAAATAAAGTTTCAAACGATCTGCTACGACGTACGATTCTCAGCGGGGTCCCTGATCGCCGCTGCGTGTCAGACACAGGAATATCGTATGGATATCGCTGGAACGTCACGGATCGTGCCGTCATAGCGATCAAAGTGCCAATGTGAGACGGTACCCTAACAGTCAGAGAAGAATTACCTCTTTTGTCTTAGTTTTTATCATGGGACTAGCTGTTTAAAGACTACTATGGCTCAGTCACAATTGTAATGGAAAGAACAGCCTTGTAGCATGAACTTATGCTCTCCACGCCAGTCAGAACACACTGAGCAGAGCGTGAGAAGCTCTGCCTGTGACCGGCGGTAATCTTAATGATGTCACCGCTGTTCAGAGGTAGAGCTTGTCATGCTCTGCTCGGTGTGTGCCAACTGGTGTGGAGAGAGGTCGCATCACTGATGTGACCACTCTCCAAACCATTCGGATAGTTGTGGGACATGGCCATTAATGGATTATAGATGGAAAGGTGAGTATAACTTTGATTTTTATATTAATTTTCGGTGAATAAATGGATAAAAGAGGGTCGGGGAGTTTTTATTTCAAATAAAGGACTTTTCTCTGTGTCTGTGTCTTTATCAAATTTGCCTATGGGGTTAGTAATGGGGTTTCTGATAGACGTTTCATCATTGCTAACCTTGGGCTTGATGTCAGCAAACATAAAACAACTGACATCAACCTCAAAATTATTAACCCACTTCGGACCACTCCAGGGCAAGTATGAAGAGCCGTGCAAAGTGCCAGAATTTGTGCATCTAATGGATGCGCCTTTTCTGGGGTGGCTGCGGACTGCTATATTTAGGCTGGGAGAAGCTAATATCCATGGCCTCTTCCCAGTCTGAGAATACTAGCTCACAGCTGTCTTCTTTAGCTTGGCTGGTTGTCAAAAATGGGGGGGACCCCACATTTTTTTTAATTATTCTTGTAAATAATTTAAAAAAAGAATGGGACCCCTCTGTTTTTATAACTAGCCATGATCAGTTTCATAGTTCTGGGCTGCATCTTGCAGCTGTCGGTTTTGCCTGCGCTGGTTATCAAAAATAGAGGGGAACACACATTTATTTATTTATTTACATAGTGAGGGCCGGTCAATCATAACCATGCCAATACTTGACATGGCTACGATTGAACTGGAAATGCAAACACAGTAAAGCGAGACTTCCTGGAGAAGGCACGGACACGAACTTTAGCGTTCGGGTTCGCCCATCCCTGTCAGGACTCTGAACATTTTTTACCTTTTGTGCATTACTGCCCTTTTTCAAGATGGCGTCTTTGGTCTCATGTGCACTGTGCCTCCTGCTATAAAACTCCACCCCAGCCTTCAGTCTGTGCTAGAGTATTCTGCCTTGCATCCAGCTCCTGACCTCTGATTACTCCCTGGCTATACACCTGCTCCTGTGAACCTGTGTGGTGATCCTGCTACTCTGCTCTGAGTTCCTGCTGCATACACAAGTTTCCAGTAATCCTCCTTCATCTGCTGTTCGTGTTTACTTCCATCTGCATTTGCTGGTCATGTAAGCTGTTGCTGCTTTGCAACAACCTGAGACTATTAACCAGGCCTCCCTGGTTGAGCTAAGATATGATTTGAACTGCCTAATAAGCATATCTATCTGTGCCTGGACTAAGACAAGGATTTATTCGTGTCAAGTATCCTCAAGAATAACTGTGCTTCATAGACTTTCTGCTTGATTGCATTTTCCTCTGAAGTTTCCTATAGACTGCTGAGCTGCGTTTATTATTTGCACCAAGTGTTGTGGACTTGAGTTTCTCTCTGCACCTGTTTGAATCACCGTGTGATAATATAGACTTTACCACTTATAAAACTGTGTCCTGTAGTTGTCTTGTTCCACGCAAAGAGTCTCCTGAGTAATCCCCTATAATTATTACAATCCCTAGTTAATATATTCTTGCATTTTCTACTTGACACAATAATTTACATTATTTTTAAGCACTCAGCTAATGGGGGTATTACCAGTTACATCAACATTATATGTCTGACTGATTTGTTTCCCACCTCCAGAGCAGAGCTCACCTCTTTGCATTACTTCACTAGACACCAAAAAAAGGGTGGTACACAAATAGGGCAACCTATTCAATGACATGTAAGAAGGATAAGACAGCCAGTAATGTGGGCAATATTTATGACTGCAAGGCTAAAAGCAAAAGAACCCTATATATATATTCAGTGCCAACAAAAGTATTTATTCCATTATATCATATCTGATGTTGGGAATTTTACAATGTTCACTATATGGCAAAATACATCATCGGAATGGTTTGCTGCACTATTTTCCGTCTGTCGCCAATCAATGTCCTTCTGTGATGTCTAGAACATTGTAAAAATTTAAAGGGAGCTTGTCACCAGAAAAAAACGCTTTTAACCTGCAGATACAGGGTTAACCTGCTTGGCGCCCAGACTTAGTTGAACACTACCAGGAGAAAATGAACTTTATTCTTTCCCCCGGGAGCATTCCAGTTTCATACATGAGGGCGGCACTGGCGCAGGTTCAGTCACCACTCTGAATATACTGCACGGCGGCTGTAGTCGGCCGCTAGCCCTGACTAACATATGTCAGGCCCTAATGTAGAGCCAGTATCAGTCAGGGCCGGGGAAGCGGTTACAGCTGTCACTCTGTATACTCAGAGCTATGTCTGAATCCGTGCCAGCGCCACCCTCGTGACTGGTTCGGGCGCCAGGCTGGTTAATAACGCTATTGATGTACAAATGAACTTCATATCTGCAGGTTTACAGCTTTTTTTCTGGTGACAGGTACCCTTTAAAACAGATGTGATTTTTCCTAACCTTTTTCCTTAGCAGATACTGGTTTTATGAGAGGCCCTCCTGTGAAAATATTGTCCTCACCTCCCAAATAAATCTTATTAGGAGGTCTATCTAAATACCGTAGTGAGTAGAGTGACAGGCTGAAGTAGCCATCTGCAAGGTTTATCTCCCATTATGGATGGATAGGGTTTAATTAAATGGAGTGAGGGAATCAGTAATACGGTGTTTTTCTGAGCGGTCATCGCTGCTTTTGTTTGAGTTGATGCTGTTAGCGCTGAATATGGCAGCCTTCACTTATATATTAATCAGAACAACAAACACAGACAAGTGAATATAATACGCACTCGCCTACATGCTTTACAATTGCTAATTTAATTAAATAAAAAATAGTTTCCAAGGCTTAATCTATTTGTAGTCCAGGTTCTAGCTGGGCATCATATGTAACATAATGGAGCACCTGAATCTCATATGTAATCATTGAATTACAAAGGAGATGAACTGCAAATTTTGTAAGATATCTGTATTAGGGGTTTCTATGGGACACCAGGCAATTAGCTTGGAGCTAAAAAGGCAGCGGCTTTTTTATGGGTTACAGTAATAATTAATTATATGCAAATAAATAATAACCAACTGTTATAAACCATTATTTTAATATATTAAATTACTAAAATTAATGTCCAAGTCCACCCTGGGTGACAACTCACTAAAAACCACTGCATAAAATGGAGCTAGGCCTGGTAATGAAACCTGAGAAGATTCTAGAAAGGCGAGTACCACAAGCATAGCCCAGAAGGGGTGCAGAGTATACCAACAATTAAAATAAAGAGGAACACAATGAATAAATACTTGAAGGGAGAATATTAAGGGCTTAAGAAGACTGATAGAATGAAAGCATTAACATTAAGAGAGAGAGAGGCTAAGGAGAGCCTCTAAGAATGAATGGAAATGTAAATGGAGGGTGACATGGTCTCATGAGCCCCCCACACTATTAGCTCTAAAGGGGAGGGGGCTCTTCAGATAGATGGAATGTATTGATCCAAAATCTCCCATGCACATTAAACTAAGGTTGGCAAAATCAACAGAAATCGGCAGAATCGGGCAGCATCGTAATGCATATGGGGGCATCTTCTACGGCTCCAAGACATCACACAGAGGGTTTTTTTGTCACTGTGAAATTCCATACGAACAATGGTATATATCATGGCATGTCGTATGTACTGAACAGTTCTCCCTTAGGAATACTGCATCTACATTCAGATATGAACATGTATTGGGGGCCATACAGAATCCTACAGTACAATAGTAGTATTAAAAGGAATCTGTTAACAGGTTTTTGCTACCTCATCTGAGAGAAGCATAATATAGGAAAAGAGATCCTGATTCCAACAATGTATAACTTAGATTACTGAGTGCAGTAGATGTGACCCGATCAGAGTTTTTAGATGTATGTAGCATAGCTCAGAAAGCTAACCACGCCCACACCACAGCTCTTTGTGTACATTTCTATTGACAGTAAGCTGCTTATCAGAGGTGGGGGTGTGGTCACCTTGCAGGAGGCAAGCTCTACTGCAGTTCAGGTAGTGATAATGTCCTGGTGACAAAACATTCTTTGTATAGAAAAAAAAGCACACATCCTAATAAGTGACACTAATAAGTGAAATCTGTGTCTCAACCCCTACCTTATTCTGTCCTCAAATTACAATATTCTTGTAACCTGAGGGAACATTATATTCTAATATAACTGAATAATAATCTCCACTCATCTGTCTTAATCTTCTGTCTCATATGATTCTTTTACCGTAAAAATATAATTTGTTTTCAAGAGAATTGAGCTTTCATTACTATTAAATTGAACCTCATCTGTAACTAGTAATGTGCTAAACTAGTGGAATTTCTGAACCAATAGTTTTATTTTGTGAAATGTTTGCATTTTTTAACCCCTTTATGACCAAGCGATTTTCAGTTTATACACATTCATTTTTACCTCATTCCTCTTCCAAGAGCCATCATTTAATTTTTCATCAACATTGAGGTATGACGGTTTGTCTCTTTATGGGATGACTTATAAGTTTTCAATAATAGCATGTAATTTAACCATACGTATGCTAGAAAACAAGGAACAAACTTTAGAGTGCAGGGAAACAAAATACACGTCACACAGTGGTAACTTCCCCTTTCATGTAAAATAATGTCGGGAGGCAGATTCTCAGAGAGATCTATGTCCGGCCCATAGATCTTAACAGCTCATTTACATATAAGAAAAATGTGGCTATCTCTGGAATAAAACATCAGATCGCAGTTATCAAGATATAATTTATTCAGCTTCCTATGACCTACTGTGAAGACATAGCACTTTATCTTAATTATCCAGACGTTAATTCAGTAGGCAAGAAACATACCTTGTTGACTTTTGAATTCATGTGTCGGTCTTTGGTCAGTCAAGAAGCAAAGGCTTCTGTTCATATGAGCCTGGATGTTGACATTTAAGTTTGTGTTTGTTGTAACTTATTGACTGTTATCTGCTAGAAAGGGGCACAGGGTTATTGAACAATCAGTGTTTGATTACATGTTGATTGACCACTATGTGGGACCCTGTGGCGTTTTGACCTGTAAAACAGAGAAGGATAAACTATGCATAGTGATTAACTACTCAGTGTGAGTTACTCTCATCACACCTTCTTCTTTACCTTTGGATGATGGTTTGGAGGACAACAGGTTTGAAGTTTATAAAGAGGATATGCCTCTGTAACAAGAGATCCAAAGAACCAGAGTCTCTTTTACAAAACCACATCCAGGAACACTCTACAAGACAGCAGCCAAAATATCATAGCTAGTGTTGAGCATTCCGATACCGCAAGTATCGGGTATCGGAATTCCGATACCGAGTTTCGATATTTTTGTGGTATCGGAAATCGGAATCGGAAGTTCCCAGTGTATGGTTCCCAGGGTCTGGAGGGGAGGAGACTCTCCTTCAGGCCCTGGGAACCATATTCATGTAAAAAATAAAGAATTAAAATAAAAAATATGGATATACTCACCGGTCCGGCGGCCCCTGGACCTTACAGATTGTAACCGGCAGCCTCCGTTCCTAAGAATGAGGAGTTTAGGACCCTCGATGACGTCGCGGCTTGTGATTGGTCGCATGCCGCTCATGTGACCGCTCACGCGACCAATCACAAGCCGCGACATCATCGCAGGTCCTAAACTCCTCATTCTTAGGAACGGAGGCTGCCGGTTACAATCGGTAAGGTCCAGGGGCCGCCGGACGGGTGAGTATATCCATATTTTTTATTTTAATTCTTTATTTTTTACATGAATATGGATCCCAGGGCCTGAAGGAGAGTTTCCTCTCCTTCAGACCCTGGGAACCATCCAGGATAGCTTCCAATACTTGTGTCCCATTGACTTGTATTGGTATCGGGTATCGGTATAGGCGATATCCGATATTTTTCGGGTACCGGCCGATACTATCCGATACCGATACTTTCAAGTATCAGAAGGTATCGCTCAACACTAATCATAGCTCTGTAACGGGGGCCAGGGTGGTAGCTGTACCGAGGGATTGCTGCTGCTTCCACATCACACCCCGACGCTCCGCTACAGAAATATCATGTCCATTTTGTGGTGTGCTGTGTGTGTCACGTATTTCATCCACCTGTGGGTCAGAATCCTTCACAGCATACAGGGCTCCAATCCGTCGCAGACACACACAAATGTTATCAAAGTCCAAGTTCATTTTCAATAAAACTTTACTTAACTCGTGCATCTTCATAACAGTTACAGTCCATCCATTTTCCCAATACATGAGTAATCCATCTCCTGCGTTTTCCCTGGTCTGCTCCCTCAGCTTTTCTTCCTGCACCGTGGCTCCCAGGCCCGCAGCTTCCTGAACCATCCAGCTAGCTGATACTGAGTGCTCCCCGTCCACTTTCCCCATCTTGGGTGAAAATTCAGGTTGCCTCTGCAATTCCTGTTCGGACCGTAAGTCCCGGACGTCACGGGAGGTAACCCACAGACTAGCCACTGATTCCTCCAGGCTGCCTCGCTCTCTTAACTCTACACTGTTGCTCTGTTCAGCTTTCTGTCACAACTCCTTCTCGAACAATTCTCTTCACACAGCTTTAGCTCCTCCCACTACCTGAAAATTACCTCAGAAAGGCAGTCTCCCTGCCACTACACTGGCTCCACCCCCTTTCTCAACTGTCACTACTCTGACTGAAACCAGTTCTCAACACAATCTAATCTCCTACTCTACAGCGCCCCCTTAACACTAACCCGCAACTACACTGCCATAACCCTTACCAGTGCTGACCTACCACTGCCACTGACTGTCCCTATTCCTGTCCCTAACACACAGATATCAGAACAATGTCAGCCATTATCATATTAAACAGTGTCAGCTATTATAAACTACACAGGGCACACAGCAAACACAAAATATACCCAGTTTCATTAGGTAGGCATGCACAGGAATGCAGGGCTCAAACCAGCGGCCTGCACACCCCCTTATAGCTCCATCATGAGGGGCAAAGATTTTTCATTCTGTTACACTTGCACTTGGACTGTCTAGCTCTAGCATGTGGACAGAGGAAAGCGTTAAGGGGCGTAATTAAGTGGCTCCCCAAGACTGACCCTAAATGCATGGCAACTGACAATGTCGCGATCCGAGAAGACCCTGGAGGCGTGACCAGGTGCTTCACCAGGACTGACCTCGTTCGCACAGCAGCTGAGCCCTCATTGAAATATGAAGATGCTGATGGGCATGACTCATATACAGGCAGGCAGGTGTAGGACCTAGTTCAGATAGGACAGAAGGAGTGGCTTCATGGAGAACTGGGTCTTTGGCAGGGAAGTACTGGACTGCAAGTGCGGACAGACAGGGAACTGCAGATGCAGACAGGTAAGACAGGACTCTGTTCACAGAGTAGACAGGGTCAGGTTCATACAAGACGCATACAAGACAGACTGGGATAAGTTCACATAGGGTACTTACAATAAAGTAGCAAGTGTACTCAATAAATACTAATGTTGCATAGCAACAAAAGAGTAGCAATAGGCACTCTTTCAGACACTGCAAGTTTCAGGGATAGGTGTAAGTTGATACACTGAAGGTTTTAGGGATAGGAACAGGTACAGAAACAGTAGGTTTAGGGAAAGAACTAGGCTTGGATGCAAACAGGTTCAGGGATAGGTCCTCATTCAGACAAGAACAGACATGGGTACAGGTTCAGGGTTTGGGTCTGGGTACACAGCCCCCAGGATGGCAGACACAGGAAAGAGCAGATACGGGTACAGATTCAAGGTTCAGGCCTGGGTATTCAGCCCCCAGAGTGGCAGGTAGAATCTGACAACTCAGCAGCTGCACACACACTGAAAGAGAATGTTGCTCAGGCACCTCCCAACATGTGGAGGTGCTTTAAGTACCCGGTGGCTCTCAACAATAGGCTGATACATTAGGAACATGTGCACTGTTTCTTTAAGAAGCATGCAGCCAGGAAGTATGCACAGCCAGCAGAGGACACAGAGATTACAGCACACAGCAAGCAGAGGAGAGAGAACTCACTGCATGGCCTGAAGTGGTGATTAAGCCTTTGTCCCTGCATGGTGAGGGATGGGAAGCCATGCAGGGGTGCTGGCAGTGATGTTGCACATTCTACAAGATACCACCTTAGGGGACCAAGGCCCCTGCTGAAATAATACAGATTTGCTCTATAGAACAGGTCACTTGAGCCCCATTTATACGTTTGGGAAAGTGTTATGATCCTAGTGGCAAGGATCGCAGGTCGGACTAGCTAAGTAACTGAACAGACTACTAGCTCTGGGGAAGTGGTAACTAGATTGACCGCAACCTGATCCTATCCGCAAACAACTATAGGCAGCCGTGGAACGTTACCTATAAAATCCTAGACGTCTCGTCACGGCCTGAGAAACTGACTATTCCTGGAGGGAAAGTAAGTCCTCACTTGCCTCAGTGGAAGACCCCAAAGATATAGAATAGCCCCCCACAAATATTAACGGTGAGTTAAGGGGAAAGCACAAACGCAGAGATGAAATCAGATTTAGCAAATGAGGCCCGCTAATACTAGATAGCAGAAAATAGGAAGGAAACTGTGCGGTCAATAAAAAACCCTATTCAAAATATCCACGCAGAGATTGCTCGAGCCCCCGCACCAACTAACGGTGCGGGGGAAGCAACTCCGTACCCCAGAGCTTACCAGCAAAAAGAAATCACATGTTAGCAAGCTGGACTAGACTCATCATACACAGAAATCATATTGCAGGCAGATGAGCAAAAAATATTCAAACAGAACTTAGCTTATCCTGAAGAGGCAGAAAACGAGATAATCAGGAGTAATCAGAATAGCACTGAATACATTGACAGCCGGCAACAAGTGGAAGTGAAGCAGAGCTAAATAGGAGCCTCCCTGGTGAATAACGAGGCAGCTGATCCAGCAGACCCGCAGGATAATAAACCAAACCACCAGGGGGAGCCAAAAAACCAAAGTCACACAATTCCATCTGTGACCACAAGAGGGAGCCTGTGTTTAGATTTGATTCTTTACCTCTTTTAAACCCTTTGCATCACTGGAAACATATCAGACGTCCATATCTCTGCTTTGCAAATTGCCTCCAATTTGCAAATTAAATTTCCCAGAGGATCATTCCATGGTGAATAAGCCTCCTTACCTTGGCATGTGAGAGCTGGTATGTCACTTTCCACAAGGAGAAACGTTTCCTCTTAGATCTCATATCTCTGCTCATGATTATAATGCTAAAGTATAGTAAATGAAAGTGGCTACATTCATGGTCAAAGAAAATATGTTCAACACATATTATTCTAAACTAAAAGAATCGAGAATGTGAGAAATTTTATCAGCTCTTCTTTAACCCCTTCCCAACATGGCCAATTTCGTTTTTTGCATTTTCATATTTTTCTTCCCTCCTTCCAAAAGCCATGACATTTTTATTTTTCTGTCTCCTTATTCGTTTGAGGGCTTGTTTTTTGCAGGATAAGTTGTACTTTTGAATGACATCTTTAATTTTATCATATAATTTACTGGAAAATGGAAACAAAATTCAAATTACAGTAGTTGAAATTGCCAAAAAATATCTGCCTTCTTTTTTTGGTAATTATTTAATGCTGTACATTGTATGATAAAAATGACCTGGCAATATGATTTTCCTCATCAGTAAGAATATGATGATAACAAAGTTGTCCAGGTTTTAAAATTTTTTAGTGGTAAAAAGAAAATCAAAAATTTGTTAAAAAAAAATTTGTGTCTCTATTTTCCGAGACCCATAACGTTTTCATTTTTTGGTCGATGGGACTGTGTGAGGGCTTGTTTTAGATTACATTTTTATTGATGCCATTTTGGAATAGATATGACATTTTGAGCACTTCTTAAAGCATTTTATGTGGTGATGCATCCACAAAACTGCAGTTTTTGGGTTCTGCATTTTTGTGTTTATGGTAGCAGTCACCTCTATCTCACACTTCATTTTCTGCACTGCTACACAGAGGTCAAAGAGTCAAAGAACACTAGTCTGTTGATGTAGATGGCTAAACAGGGCGCTAATCTTCTTTCCTCTGGCACAGAAATTGCTGTATACAGGTTGGAAGAAGGGGGGCATACAAAATGTACTGCTACAGGTTGTGCACTCTGGCTTTAAAGGAGCCACTCCAGTCCATGGGAGAAAATCTTTCTTATTCTTGTGATTACCGAAACAGAGCATGCTGCAGTTATAAAAAAAAAAAGCAACCAAACAAATCATTATATAACACAAGCATGGAAATGGCAATATATGACTGCACTTTTCATTTGTTATCTATACAGGCAGAAAAAGCCATAACAGAAAAACACAAGGTAATCTGAATGAGTGAACATACTCTAAACCTTTTTTATTTCTCAGACAAGAGATTCCTCAGACGACTATAGCAGCACTTTGGTATACACCACTGCTTCGTCATTTATAGGATGCTTTTTCAAAATAATTGCAAATAATTGACAGTGCCCTAATTGAAGTAACACACAAGAGAAACTTTGCTCCGTCTGTCATCTTAATTTAGTTATCTTCTAAACTCTTAATTCAAGCCGAAAAAGGACATGGTAAGGCCAGGAATGCAGCAGAGCCCCATGTTCACTTAATTGGACAGTTATAGAGAGAATACATCTCTCTATAACTGCAATGCAACCATTTGTTTCATTGTATTAATAGCTTCAGTACATTTCGGTCTCAAATGAAAATGTTACAATGTATTTCAAGAAATGTGACTTATCATAACATAGCAATGATGTGTAGTCACAGATGTGTATCTAAGGCCACATGCACACATAGAGTATTTGCTGAGTTTTTACCTCAGTATTTGTAAGCCAAAGCCAGGAGAGGGGACAAAATGCAGAAGTGTTTCAGTTAGGGCTCATACCCATATGTGTGAAAAAAACATTCCCATTTCGGTCCAGAAAAGTAAGGCTGGGTTCACACTGCGTCTGTGGGGTCTGTTAGACGGACTACATTACACCGCGGCATAACGCGGTGTAACGTAGCCTGTTAACGCCGCCATTAAGTTCTATGTCGGACGCATCACTAGCGCACGCCAACAATGGGCATGCGCTAGCCATGTGCCGTCATTCAGTGACGGACCCTGGGACGCGGGCTGCAGCGTTTCCGGGTCCGTCACTGCTAGCGCAGATAGAGCTAGCAGATGCTCTATCTGCGCTAGCGATGTGACAAGTCGGCACTTGCGTTAACAGCAGCCCGTTAACATATGTGTTGAACGGGCTGCTGTTAACGCAGTGTGAACCTAGCCTTAGACTAGTGCAATACAAGTGTCATGCGATTTTCACGTGAGTACAATCCGATTTTTCAGACCTAGCGTGCAATTTACATCTGAATACAATGCGATTTTAGCATGAGGTTTTACATAGAGCAATTCTCTGTCATTTACACATACAGATGCTTCTCACAAAATTAGAATATCATCAAAAAGTTATTTTATTTCAGTTCTTCAATACAGAAAGTGAAACTTATATATTATAAAGAGTCATTACAAACAGAGTGATCTATTTAAAGTGTTTATATCTGTTAATGTTGATGATTATGGCTTACAGGGAAGCATGAAGTGCTCCAAAATGTCCTGGTAGACGGATGCACTGATTTTGGTCTTGATAAAACACAGTGGATCTACACCAGCAGATGATATGGCTCCCAAACCATCACTGATTTTGGAAACTTCACACTAGGCTTCAAGCAGCTTGGATTGTGGCCTCTCCACTCTTCCTCCAGACTTTGGGACCTTGATTTCCAAATGAAATGCAAAATTTACTTTCATCTGAAAACAACACCTTGGACCACTGAGCAACAGTCCAGTTCTTTTTCTCCTTGGTAAGACGCTTGTGGCATTGTCTATTGGCCATGAGTGGCTTGATACAAGAAATGCGACACTTGAAGCCTGTGTCCTGGACACGTCTGTGTGTGGTGGCTCTTGAAGCAATGACTCCTTGTGAATCTACCCCAAATTTTTGAACGGCCTTTTCTTAACGTCCTTTCAAGGCTGCGGTTATCCTGATTGCTTGTGCACCTTTGAGTACTAGATTATGATTTAGGGCCTAGCCTGCATTCATAAACTCCTCAAAAGATATAGCAAAGGTAGAGGAACACTCAGATTTCAATGCTTTCAACCCATAATTAATGATAATTTTGTCCTGTTAATGTGTTAATTGACCAAACTATAAGGCCAAAAATTCCTTGTTTGTCACTCACTGAATCGTCTGCGCACTTATACATTGAGCAGTGTAAATACGAACCTTATGATCTTTTGACCATATGCACATTTTTTCTGACTAAACAATGTTTGATTGAGCAATTAAAAGATCAAACATGAATAATTTTTTTACACAATTTTCCTATCATCCTAATGCTTGTCTGCCATCGACACATAAATGGAACTTAACATGTTAAAGGAGTTCTAATACATTTGTTTTTTACTCTAATTTGTCTAAACATGTGCAGTGTGTACATTGTCATGATTTTCCAGTATTCCCATTGCAAGCAGCTGCTCACGTGACTGTACATATGTGATTTGCGTACTCGCAATCACATGCCGACCGACTAGACTCTGTAGGCTTCTCTCAATTGAAATAAATTGAGAAAAGCCAAAGGGATCTCATTAGCATGTGAACGTGAGTGTGAAAGTCACATATATGCAGTCACATGGCCACCAGCTAGCACTGAGAATACTGGAGACACTGTGCACGGTCACAATTTGGCAGTCTGTAGTCACATACAGGGACTGTAGACTTTATTTTACAAGCCTACACGACCCCTTAAAGTAAATTCTCACTATGGGAATCTTGGTAAACAATGGCTTTTCAGCTGGCAGCTGTCCATCCTTCTTGCAGCTTCCTGAGAACTTCCATAAACTCTTAAGTATGACGTCATCTCAATGGAAGATGAATGGTGTTTGTTTAAAAGATAGTGAAGGCCGCCCATCAAGAGACACACAGCATCCATGAGTCAGATGGTAGTCAGTAAAGGAATTGTGCACAATAAATTATATTGTGCAATACTATTACATTCCCCCACTCACTACTGGAAGGTACATGCAAATTAGTCAATCAGTTCATTTATATATATATATATATATATATATATATATATATATATATATATATATATAACTACACAGAACATTTCAATTTTTTAAAGGATTAGACTAACAAACAGGTATGATTGCTCTTAAGTAATCATACTTTCGAGAAATGTTTCCCTCAACCCTTGACTTTTAGGATTGCTAATTCCTATAGGTGGCACCAAAGTTCAAAGTTCCTCCCTGAAGAGACAATTTGCATATTTCCAAGAGGAGCATTGCGGCTTTAAGTCTCCTCATCTCAACATGCTTAACATGTCACTCTCCACAAGGAGAAATGTTACTTCTTGGTTCCCGTTCACCGAGTCACTTATGACTTTTACCTTGTGACATGGTGCTCTATCATGCTGGAAAAAGCATTCTTCATCACCAAATTGCTCCTGGATTATTTGGAGAAGTTGCCCTTGGAGGATGTTTTCAAACCATTCTTTATTCATGGCAGAACTAGTAAAATTCCGAGTCAGATCTCTCCCATGTATGTTCATATGGAGGAGTCTGTCAATAACATGGATGGTTGTTTTTCCACAAGAGGAGTCTCTGCTCTACATGTGGAGAAGAGGATGCTGGATGATCATAATTGTGCTTCTGAAAACCTCATGCTGCTTTAAAGAGTTTGCTCCTCACCCTTGGGAAATAAGTGTGGTAGTAAGTTGCCCCCATCGCAACAGAGAGACAAAGTCACATCGGTAGCCAATAGGATCATGAATTCAGGCACAAGTCTTGGTGGGGACTTCCTCATGGTTACTGCTCCCCATCACATCACCCCTACCATGCAGAATCTAGAAGCAAAACCTCTAGACAATTTTGCCATAAGGAAATTGTGTAATCTTAAGTTCAGTAAAATGTGTTCTTCAGCAGCACAAGACAGCATAAAAATAAAAATATTGGCCTGCACTCAATGGTAAATAGGGGTGCTGGTGCGACAGACCCTGCGGTCCAATAGCAGCAGTATACTAGATCCACCGCACTCCCTAAGTGGAATATCTTAAGCAGAAATAAATTTTTGAAAATGCTAATTTATTTTAAATATAGAAAGAATCAAACAAATATATTGGATCAAACATAAGGCAATTAATACAAAAATGTACATGCGACTAAGAATGGTGACGTTTCGACCCTCCCGGGTCTTAGTCTAAGGTCGCACTTAATCCAGGTATCATAGGCAATTCCAATAATACGGAGGACGTTGTCCTTGTAAAGTCCAAGGGCAGATATAGTTCTTTGTTAGTATAGCCTAATGGATGATCCGTCTTTGAATAAGAAACCTTGCTAAGTGATGTAAGCGGCTCTTCAGCGTCCTGCTGGTTCATATAGAGGCATGGAATCCTTTAGGGGTAGATGAACGGCGCTCCTGCGTCCTGTGATGTGGTACAGACAGAAAAGTCTTATGATTGCAATGCACCATTATGGTTGAAAAAAGGAAATAAATGAATGTGACTAGTATATGAATGTTACCGAGATCAATACTTATTTGCTGGTGGCATAAAAGCAGTCATACCCCATTACATTACCAACTTTCTAATGATAATTTCACAATGCTCGCTAGTTGAATGCAGTAACTTGGATCAATCAGAAAAGAGTAGGTTAAAAGGAAAGATCCTTTGGTCTCATTAAAATGCAACAAAACATAGTGAGTGCTGAGCTCCCCCTAGAGGCCCTGACACAAACTAAACATGGCAATTTCAAGCAAAAAAACATCTAACAAATAAGTTTACAGAATGTACAAGGTTACGACTTTCAGTGCTACTGAGTAAAGAGCAGGATTAAATATTAGGAGGCTTAAACGGTAAAATGTGTCTTCATGCCTATCAAAAGTGTAAGATTAAGATAAATTGTAAGCTTCCGAGCAGGGCCCTCACTCCTGTAACTGTAGAAATGTCTTACATTGTATTGTTTTTATTGTGTGTACATGTCTCCACTTAATTGTAAAGTTCTTCAGAATATGTTAGAGCTATATAAATAAAGATTATTAATATTAATAATAATAATAATAATAATATTAAGACAAGTCCCCTTTAACTGTACTGATATTACTGTAGGTGATAGCTAAAATTACATAGTTACATAGTTATTAAGGTTGAAGGAAGACTTTAAGTCCATCTAGTTCAACCCATAGCCTAACATGCCCTAACATGTTGATCCAGAGGAAGGCAAAAAAAAACCATGTGGTAAGAGTAAGCTCCACCATGGGGAAAAAAATTCCTTCCCGACCCCACATACAGCAATCAGACTAGTTCCCTGGATCAATGCCTTATCAAGGAATCTAGTATATATACCCTGTAACATTATATTTTTCCAGAAAGGTATCCAATCCCCTCTTAAATTTAAGTAATGAATCACTCATTACAACATCATACGGCAGAGAGTTCCATAGTCTCGCTGCTCTTACTGTAAAGAATCCGCATCTGTTATTATGCATAAACCTTTTTTCCTCCTTGTCCCTGTCTCAGGTCTATGATTAAAAAGATCATCAGAAAGGTCTTTGTACTGTCCCCTCATATATTTATACATTAAAATAAGATCACCCCTTAGCCTTTGTTTTTCCAAACTAAATAGCCCCAAGTGTAATAACCTATCTTGGTATTGCAGACCCCCCAGTCCTCTAATAACCCTGGTCGCTCTTCTCTGCACCCGCTCCAGTTCAGCTATGTCTTTCTTATACACCGGAGACCAGAACTGTGCACAGTATTCTAAGTGTGGTCGCACTAGTGACTTGTATAGAGGTAAAATTATGTTCTCCTCATGAGCATCTATGCCTCTTTTAATGCATCCCATTATTTTATTTGCCTTTGTAGCAGCTGCCTGACACTGGCCACTGAATATGAGTTTGTCATCCACCCATACACCCAGGTCTTTTTCATTGATGGTTTTGCCCAGAGTTTTAGAATTAAGCACATAGTTATACATCGTATTACTTCTACCCAAGTGCATGACCTTACATTTATCCCCATTAAAGCTCATTTGCCATTTATCAGCCCAAGCTTCTAGTTTACATAAATCATCCTGTAATATAAAATTGTCCTCCTCTGTATTGATTACCCTGCAGAGTTTAGTGTCATCTGCAAATATTGAAATTCTACTCTGAATGCCCCCTACAAGGTCATTAATAAATATGTTAAAAAGAAGAGGGCCCAATACTGACCCCTGTGGTACCCCACTACTAACCGCGACCCAGTCCGAGTGTGCTCCATTAATAACCACCCTTTGTTTCCTATCCCTGAGCCAGCTCTCAACCCACTTGCACATATTTTCCCCTATCCCCATTATTCTCATTTTATGTATCAACCTTTTGTGTGGCACCGTATCAAAAGCTTTTGAAAAGTCCATATACACTACATCTACTGGGTTCCCTTGGTCCAGTCCGGTACTTACCTCTTCATAGAAGCTGATCAAATTAGTCTGACATGAACGGTCCCTAGTAAACCCGTGCTGATACTGGGTCATGAGGTTATTCCTCTTCAGATACTCCAGTATAGCATCCCTTAGAATGCCCTCCAGGATTTTACCCACAGTAGAGGTTAAGCTTACTGGCCTATAATTTCCGAGTTCAGTTTTTGTCCCCTTTTTGAATATTGGCACCACATTTGCTATACGCCAGTCCTGTGGTACAGACCCTGTTATTATGGACTCTTTAAAGTTTAAAATTAATGGTCTATCAATGACTGTACTTAATTCCTGCAGTACTCGGGGGTGTATCCCATCCGGGCCCGGAGATTTGTCAATTTTTGTGATTTTTAGACGCCGCCGTACTTCCTGCTGGGTTAAGCAGGTAACATTTAATTGGGAATTTTTATCACTAGTCATATTGGCTGCAATGGAATTTTCTTTTGTAAATACTGATGAAAAAAAAGTCATTTAGCATATTGGCTTTTTCCTCATCCTCATCCACCATTTCACCCAGACTATTTTTAAGGGGGCCAACACTTGGGATTATTTTTACTCTCTCTGGCAATGAGTCTCTCTGTCTCAATCTTTGCTGCCTTGATTTGCTTGATTGTTTAGAAATCATCTAATCAAAGAGTTTATAAATATTAGCATGATGTGCAAATACTTTTGTCATCATTGGGCAGAATAGTATTCACATAAATATTAGCAAAAACATTACTAAATAAAATGCTTTAATATACATAAAAAAAAGACTTTTTAAAAAAGGAAAACAATCAACTTGCAAGATTGCATATACAGATAATGTTCTACCTTACAATATTAACTTTACTGGAATGATGCCCTTATAAACAGGGCAGGATGATGGCATGGAATAGAAAAACCCAAATTGTACTCATCTGGTGCCGCTGCAACATTCCAGTCCAGGCACTATTCATTGTAGTCTTTACTATATGAATATGAATGGATGCCAGTTTAGCGTGCTGCCAGTGCATGCTTAGCGATTAGTGGCAAAAAAGTCCCAATATTAACATCCAATGTGGAATGTTGCATATTTGTCAATCTGTTCTTAGTTTACATTCCTGTATAAGCTATCATCCGGTATGAAGCAGAGTTTTATTGTCAATCATTTTTAAGTATAATATTTCTAACTTTTTCCCTGTACTTGTGCAGTGGCACGTAAATGTTTGGGAACCCATATTATTGTGAACAGTTAAGCAAGTTGAGGATGAAATGACCTCTAAAAGGCCTAAAGTTAAAGATGTCAAATTTCCTTTGTATTGTAGGCACAATATACATATATACTAGTTGGTTGCCTGATTCTAACGTATCGGATATTCTAGAATATGTAGGTAGTATATAGCACAGGCTACGTACAATATTGCACAGTGAAGTAGTATATAACACAACCGACGTAGTATATAACATAGCTACATAGTATATAACAGAGCTACGTAGTATGTAACACAGCGTACGTAGTATATAGCAGAGCTATGTAGTATATAACACAGCCACATAGTATATAACATAGCCACATAGTGTATTGCACAGGTATGTAGTATATTGGTCAGCGAGGTAGTATTTAGCAGAGCCACATGGTATATAACATATCCACGTAGTATATTGTAGAGCCACGTAGTATATTGCACAGGCACGTAGTATATTGCACAGCCACACAGTATATATCACAGTCATGTAGTGTATTGCACAGCTACGTAGTGTATTGCACAGCTATGTAGTATATTGGTCAGCGACGTAGTATATAGCAGAGCCACGTAGTATATAACATAGCCACGTAGTATACTGCACAGCCACGTAGTATATAACACAGCCATGTAGTATATTGCACAGTCGACGTAGTATATAACAGAACCGACACAGCCACATAGTATATTGCACAGCTACGTAGTATATAACACAGAGCACGTAGTATATTGCACAGCCACGTAGTATATTGGACAGTCACGTTGTATATTGCCCAGCTACATAATATATAGCACAGAGATGTAGTATATAACAGAGCCCACGCAGTATGTAACACAGCTCACATAGTATTTAGCAATGTGGGCACTATATGCATGGTTAAAAAAGACTTAAAATTAAAAATAAACATATACTCACCTTCCGAAGGCCCCTTGAAGTCCTGGTGCCTGTGTGCGCCAGGTGAGAATAACCTTTTTTTATTATTATTATTATTATTATTATTATTATTATTATTTGTAACATTAGATCTATTTACTATTGATGCTGCGTATGCAGCATCAATAGTAAAAAGTTGGTCACACAGGGTTAATAGCTGCGTTAACGGAGTGCGCTACACCGTGGTCCGTTAACGCTGGCATTAACCCAGTGTGAGCGCTCAGCGCTGACTGCAGGGCAGTAAAGCAGCGGCCATTTCACTGCCAGACTATGGCCGTCACTGATTGGTCGTGGTAATGGTCGTGGGCATTTTGCCACGACCAATCAGCGACTTGGATTTCCATGACAGACGGAGGCCGTGACCAATGAATATCCGTGACAGACAGACAGACAGACAGAAAGACGGAAGTGACCCTTAGACAATTATATAGTAGATATATTTATATGCTGCTCAAAAAAATAAAGGGAATACTTAAACAACAGAAAATAACTCCAAGTAAATCAAATTTCTGTGAAATCGAACTGTCCACTTAGGAAGCAGCACTGTTTGACAATCAATTTCACATGCTGTCGTGCAAATGGAATAGATAACAGATATAAATTATTGGCTATTATCAAGACACACTCAATAAAGGAGTGGTTCTGCAAGTGGGGACCACAAACCACATCTCAGTACCAATGCTTTCTGGCTGATGTTTTGGTCACTTTTGAATGTTGGTTGTGCTTTCACACTCGTGGTAGCATGAAACGGACTCTACAACCCACAAAAGTGGCTCAGGTAGTGCAGCTCATCCAGGAAGGCACATCAATACGAGCTGTGGCAAGAAGGTTTGCTGTGTCTGTCAGCGTAGTGTCCAGAGGCTGGAGGCACTACCAGGAGACAGGCCAGTATACCAGGAGATGTGGAGGGGGCCGTAGGAGGGCAACAATCCAGCAGCAGGACCACTACCTCAGCCTTTGTGCAAGGAGGAACAGGAGGATCACTGCCAGAGGCCTGCAAAATGACCTCCACATGGGGGTGACAGGTTCCCTTTAAATGGTCACAAAATTGAGCAGTGTGATGCAGCGATCACTTAAGGGTTGGGTAATACTCGCTAAGCCGCGATATAACACATACCAAGAATGTATTTTCTTTAACAATAGTCCGTGCCTGGTTTATTATACCTCCATAAACCACGGTAGGGCATTTGAACATCACAGAACTGACATATAGTCCATTTTAGATGCGGTTATGTTCATACAGTTCATTATATGCATCAGCGGAACATAACAACCACCGACAGTCTGTTCCAATAGCAGATACTTCTCAGCCGTTCTAATTCCCTTGCTGGAGTTACCTTCCTGGAGCTCCTACTCCACACACTTACCTCCTGTCAGTCCTCTCTCCTGGGGAAGCTGCCGAACTGGGATCGCCATCCCTGTGACCAGTGCACTCACGACAGTCCAGATCCTCAGATGGACGGTAGCTCCCCCAAACGCAGTGCCATCGCTGACTCTGCAAACATGGCCTCTCTGTGTGCTGTTCATGACATCCTTCCCCACTTGGAACCATCCAACGCACAGGCCACCAGGTCCAAAGCCTCACCATGTGCTCTTCAGGAAGTTAGCACCACCAACACATAGGCCTTCCAGGACCTTACACACGGACCAATTAGGTCCATACACTCTCTAACCACACCATGGTCACATTATGTACCTATATCCACTCCCATAGATGGGAGGTGTGTGGTTAGTCAGACCTGCCCAGCTCTCCGACTAACCTTGTAAGCCTCTGTTTAAAGCTACACAACACAAGGCTCGTAGGACTACAGGTCCCAGAGCAACATTATCAGCTTACAGCACAGAGGATCTCTTTATGAATAGATCCTGTAACTGGTCAAAAGTGCACCATGACTTTATGGACACACCGTAGTTCTAAAAGTGAAAGAAAAATAAAATCTGAGATTTTTTTCAAGTATATACTGTACACTCATGGTTGAAAGTGTTGGGCTCTTGAAATTGTTCCAGAAAATGAAGTATTTCTCCCAGACAATTATTGCAATTACACATACAGCTCTGGCAAAAATTGAGAGACCACGGCAAAATGTTCAGTTTTTCTGATTTTTCTCTTCATAGGTATATTTTTGAGTGAAATGTAAATTGTTTTTTAGTCTATAAAATTCTGACAACATGTCTCTAAATTTCCAAGCAATAAATTTTGTATTTTTTTCTGAAAAGGAGAAACGGTCAAAATAATAAAAAAAAACAGTGCTTTCAGGCCTCAAATAATGCAAAGAAAACAATTTCATAATCATTTAGATACAATAATACTAATGCTTTAACTCAGGAAGATTTCAGAAATCAGTATTTTGTGGAATAACCATTTTTAATCACAGCTTTCATGCGTCTTGGCATGCTTTCCCCCACTCTTTCACACTACTTATGGCACAAAAATTTAAGCAGTTCTTTTTTGTTTTATGGCATGTGACTATCCATCATCCTCTTGATTACATTGCAGAGGTTTTCAATGGGGTTCAGGTCTGGAGACTGGGCTGCCCATGACAGGGTTTTGATGTGGTGGTCTCTCAATATTTGCCAGAGCTGTATTTTGGTATACATGTTTATCTTCTTTGTGTGTATTGGAACAACACATAAAAACAGAAAAAAGGCAAATTAAACATACCATATATACTTTTATATAAGCTGAGTGTTTTAGCACATATTTTTTTTTGCTGAAGATGCCCCCCTCAGCTTATACACAAGTGATTGTCCCAGTTTATGGCAGGGGAGGTGGAGCGGCAGGTCACAGGAGGCTGGAGCCAGCGGCTTCAGCTAAAGCCCGTACCCGCTGCTGAAGAGGAATGAATATTTACTGGCAATAAATATTAATTTCTCATATAACGCATTTCATCCGCAGCCACCAGCTTCCAGTGTAACTAAAAAAAATCCTACCTATCTTCCCTGCGTGCCCTCACAGCATCTTGTTCCGGCTTCCAGCAGCTCCTGCGGCCAGGTGATCATGTGTCATGGCTCATTAAGGGAATGAATATTCATTCCACTCCACGCCTATGGGAATGGAGAGGTGAATATTCATTATCTTAATGAGCGGTAACACATGATCACCTGGCCGCACGAGTTGCTGGAAGCCAAAACGAGATGCTGCGAGGGCGCGCAGGGAAGGTAAGTAGGATTTTTTTATGCTATTCTCATGGTGGCCATACATACAAGGATGGGGATAACGAGCCATACAGACAAGGATGGGAATAAGGAGCCATGCATACAAGGATGAGGATAAGGAGCCATGCATACAAGGATGGGAATAAGAAGCCATGCAGGCAAGGATAGGAATAAGGAGCCACGCAGACAAGAATAGGAACAAGGAGCCATGCAGGCAAGGATGGGAACAAGGAGCCATGCATACAATGATGGGAATAAGTTTCCACGTAGACAAAGATGGGAATGAGGAGCAATGCAGACAAGGATGGGGATGAGTAACCATGTATATCAGAATAGGGATTATGGGACAATGCATACCCGGCTTATACTCAAGTCAATAAGTTTTCCCAGTTTTTCAAGGCAAAATTAGGTGCCTTGTCTTATACTTGAGTCGACTTATCCACGAGTATATACGATAACCTCACACGAAACCCCCAAAATAGGCCGGAGAAAACTGTTGGCACTTTTTAAAATTGGTGAGTAAAAAACTTTATTTCAAGCATGTCATGCTAGTTCAACCTTTCCTGTGTGGACAATATGAAAATCACACCTCAAACCAAATAAAAAGGGGAGAAGTTCACTCAATCTCTGCATTGTTTGTATTTTCCACACTAAGCATATGGAACAGAAAGAGGAGAAGAGAACTGTCTGGGGACTTGAGAAACAAAATTATTGAAAAATATCAACAATCTCAAGGTTACAAGTCCATTTCCAGAGATCTTGCTGCTCCTTTGTCTATGGTGCACTACATAATCAAGACGTTTACAACCCTTGGCGCTTTAGCTAATCTCCCTGGATGTGGACTTTGGAGCAGTTAGCAAAAGAGAGTGGTCCAAAATTTTAAGTTGAGAGTTGTAAGAAGCTGGTTGATGATTATAGGAAGCAATTGATTGTAGTTATTTATACCAAAGGGTCTGCAAAAATATTAAGTTGATCGAGCCAACAGTTTTGTCTGACCAATTTTGGGATTTTTGTGGGAAATTTTGTCCAATTTGCGTTTTTTCTCAGTATTTTTTATGTTAGTCCAATACACACAATGTAAATAAACATGTATATAACATAAGTGTAATTGCAACAATTTTCTGAGGCAAATGCTTCGTTTTCTGGAACAATTTCAAGGGTGCCAATACTTTCGGCCATGACTGTACATAATCCAGAAATGAAGAAAAAATTCTGATTTACTGATAAATAGTGTTGAGCGATACTTTCCGATATCGGAAAGTATCGGTATCGGAAAGTATCGGCCGATACCGTCAAAATATCGGATCCAATCCGATACCGATACCCGATCCCAATGCAAGTCAATGGGACGAAAATATCGGAATTAAAATAAACCCTTTATAAACTTGTAGGTTCATTCTACATGAAGGAAAACAACTAAGAATAATGTAGGATGTATTGGGGGACGTGGCGGAGATATTAAAGGGACAGAGGTTTAGCCCAATGTAATAGAATAGCAGGATTTTTATTTTTTTTTTATGAAGTTCGGCGTTAGAAAGAATTTGACTATGTTATTTTTTTTTTTTTTATGTCAGATATTGATGTTTCACTACTTCCACGCCCTTCACCTTCTTTTTTACTTCTCCCACGCTTTCTTCTTAATTATCCTCATCATCAGCTTCTTTGACATCAACTTCTTCACCTTATTCATCTTCTTCTTCATCTTCTACCTATTATTTTTTGGGTTACATTGTTCATATTCTTTTTATTTTACTATTATCTTCATCATATTCAACTTCTTCATCATATTCTTATTTGTGACAGGCATTCCCGTAGTTGTTATCTATAAAAGTTTGAAGATTACACCTTCCGTTCTGCCTGTCACAAACCAGTTACATTTGTCCGCGTTCAGTTTGGCCTGCAGCATCAGGCTTTATCCAGGGGCACCACGAGGAGGAACGGACTCACCCCCATACACTGCTTAGTCTTCTTCTGCTTATAATTTACATAATATTTTTTTGCTCTGATATTTTGTGTTATGCTTAATGTCCTTCTGCTCTTTGTTCTGCAGCCTCTTGTTCTTCTGCTTCTCGGTCTTCCAGGTCGTCGTCGTCTCCAGGGTCGTCGTCTCCGGGGTCGTCGTCATCGGGGTGGTCTCCGGGGTCGTCGTCATCGGGGTGGTCTTCAGGGTCATCGTCTCCAGGGTCGTCGTCATCACGGTGGTTGTCGTCTCTGGTGTCGTCGTCATCTTAGGGGTGTTCTTCCGGGTCATCGTGTTTAGTCTCTTGAACTTGGAAATGTAGCAGAAGGTACAAGAAGGCTGAGAAAATGCCGAGAACCAGCTGATGGAACTGGAACTCGGATGGCTACCCGAAGGTCCAAGAGCCAATGGAACTACCGAGGACCAGCTGACGTTACTGGAACCCGGTTACTAAGCAGGAGGTACCCGTGCCTGAAAGCACTACCAAGGACCACCTGACGTTGGTGGAACTCGGATACCCAGAGGGAGGCACCTAAGCCAAAGGCTCTGCCCGGAACCAGCTGACGGTACTGGAACCAGGATGGGGAGCAGAAGGTACAAGAGCAAAAGACACTGCCGAGAACCAGCTGACGGTGCTGGAACCCGGATGGGTAGCCGAAGGTCCAAGAGCCAATGGAACTACCGAGGACCAGCTGACGTTACTGGAACCCGGTTACTAAGCAGGAGGTACCCGTGCCTGAAAGCACTACCAAGGACCACCTGACGTTGGTGGAACTCGGATACCCAGAGGGAGGCACCTAAGCCAAAGGCTCTGCCCGGAACCAGCTGACGGTACTGGAACCAGGATGTGGAGCAGAAGGTACAAGAGCAAGTGTCTGCGTGGCTTTTGCAGGACACGTTGCCGGCTGCACAGCAGGGGAACAGCTGGCGGTGCTGGACCCCACTGACACATTGGCGAGGTGTTTGGCTCTGTGCAGCCAGCACTTCCGGACAGCAACGAGCGGTGTTGTAGCCCGGGCTCTGCAGGGGGAGCAGAGTGTAGGCCGAAGCCTACTTGAACCAATTTCAAAGGTAACCTTTAACCCCCCCTCAGGGGTTAGAAAGTAGAAGAGCCACAGCTTATGCAGCAGTAGTGCTGCACAAGTCAAAGGTTGCTCTTTTAATTTCGCTCCTTGCACACGCTGAATGAAACACGTATAACATTTAGCCCTTTATACAGTCAAACTGTGTTGGAGGCGCGAGTTCCCTTTGTAATGAGACGCAGCACAGATGTCAAGAATCCCACCTTGGTGCTGGGTGCAGCCTCCTGAGCGTTGTTATTTGCTGTACAGGAGTCTGCGCTGTCGTGTTATCCCCTGGCCTAGCGCCGTTAGCGCTGCCCATCTTCTGACCTCATTTAATGTTGGCCGGTGCGGTTCGCGATGCCCATGAATCACAGCCCCGCAGTGTATTGACATAGTTTAAACACTGCGGGGCTGGGATTCATGGCCTGGCGCAGTACATATGTTCGCCTCTCGCTTGGGTTCTTACACCCGCTTCAGACTATGCGGCGTCATCTGATCCCTTATCGCATGCCACGGCCATGAAGCCGCACAGTCCGAAGAAGGCGGAAGGAGAGGAGGGACAGGCGAACTGATGCACTGATCCTGCCCATCAATCACACCCTCGCAGTCCCAATAAATAAGACACCGAGGGGCGTTGTGTGGGTCAGGGCGGCCGCAGAGGCGCAGGCAGCCAAACCATGATGCCAGAAGACGGGCAGCGCTACCAAGGGGGTTGCAGCGTGTCATTACAAAGGAAAGTCACACCACCGGGACGGTTAAATGGTCACACAGAGGACACATTGCAGACGTGTTTTCAGTTCCACATGTGCGAGGAGAATACGTTTCTGAGCCACCTTGCACACATGCAGCATTACCGCTGTACAAGGTGGCTGGATAACGTAAAAACGCCTGGGGGAGGGGGGACAGGTTCCCTTCAATTTCAGTTCTTGTGTCTGCGTGGCTTTTGCAGGACACGTTGCCGGCTGCACAGCAGGGGAACAGCTGGCGGTGCTGGACCCCACTGACACATTGGCTGGTGTTTTTCTCTGTGCAGCTAGCACATCTGGGCAAAAACTGGCGGTGTGTTAGAGCCCAGGGACAGCAGGAGGAGGAGCAGGAGGAGGAGGAGCAGGGGGAGGGGAGTGTAGGCCGAAGCCTGCACAGGCGGCAGCTTTGGGTGTGTTGTGTCTGCGTGACTTTTGCAGGACACGTTGCCGGCTACACAGCAGGGGAACAGCTGGCGGTGCTGGACCCCACTGACACATTGGCGAGGTGTTTGGCTCTGTGCAGCCAGCACTTCCGGACAGCAACTAGCGTTGTTGGAGCCCGGGCTCTGCAGGTGGAGCAGAGTGTAGGCCGAAGCCTAATTGAACCGATTTCAAAAGTCACCTTTAACCCCCCCTCAGGGGTTACAAAGTAGAAGAGCCACAGCTTATGCAGCAGCAGTGCTGCGCAAGTCAAAGGTTGCTCTTGTAATTTTTCTCCTTGCACACGCTGAATGGAACACGTATAACATTCAGCCCTTTAGACAGTCAAACTGTGTAATGGAGGCGAGAGTTCCCTTTGTAATGAGACGCAGCACAGGTGTCAAGAATCCCACCTTGGTGCTGGGTGCAGCCTCCCGAGCGTTGTTATTTGCTGTACAGGAGTCTGCGCTGTCGTGTTATCCCCTGGCCTAGCGCCGTTAGCGCTGCCCATCTTCTGGCATCATGTAATGTCGGCCGGTGCGGTTCGCGATGCCCATGAATCCCAGCCCCGCAGTGTCTTAACATTGTTAAAACACTGCGGGGCTGGGATTCAGGGCCTGGCGCAGCACATATGTTCGCCTCTCACACTCGGGTCCTTACACCCGCTTCAGACTGTGCGGCGTCATCTGATCCCTTATCGCATGCCACGGCCATGAAGCCGCACAGTCCGAAGAAGGCGGAAGGAGAGGAGGGACAGGCGAACTGATGCACTGATCCTGCCCATCAATCACACCCTCGCAGTCCCAATAAATAAGACACCGAGGGGCGTTGTGTGGGTCAGGGCGGCCGCAGAGGCGCAGGCAGCCAAACCATGATGCCAGAAGACGGGCAGCGCTACCAAGGGGGTTGCAGCGTGTCATTACAAAGGAAAGTCACACCACCGGGACGGTTAAATGGTCACACAGAGGACACATTGCAGACGTGTTTTCAGTTCCACATGTGCGAGGAGAATACGTTTCTGAGCCACCTTGCACACATGCAACATTACCGCTGTACAAGGTGGCTGGATAACGTAAAAACGCCTGGGGGAGGGGGGACAGGTTCCCTTCAATTTCAGTTCTTGTGTCTGCGTGGCTTTTGCAGGACACGTTGCCGGCTGCACAGCAGGGGAACAGCTGGCGGTGCTGGACCCCACTGACACATTGGCTGGTGTTTTTCTCTGTGCAGCTAGCACATCTGGGCAAAAACTGGCGGTGTGTTAGAGCCCAGGGACAGCAGGAGGAGGAGCAGGAGGAGGAGGAGCAGGGGGAGGGGAGTGTAGGCCGAAGCCTGCACAGGCGGCAGCTTTGGGTGTGTTGTGTCTGCGTGACTTTTGCAGGACACGTTGCCGGCTACACAGCAGGGGAACAGCTGGCGGTGCTGGACCCCACTGACACATTGGCGAGGTGTTTGGCTCTGTGCAGCCAGCACTTCCGGACAGCAACTAGCGTTGTTGGAGCCCGGGCTCTGCAGGTGGAGCAGAGTGTAGGCCGAAGCCTAATTGAACCGATTTCAAAAGTCACCTTTAACCCCCCCTCAGGGGTTACAAAGTAGAAGAGCCACAGCTTATGCAGCAGCAGTGCTGCGCAAGTCAAAGGTTGCTCTTGTAATTTTTCTCCTTGCACACGCTGAATGGAACACGTATAACATTCAGCCCTTTAGACAGTCAAACTGTGTAATGGAGGCGAGAGTTCCCTTTGTAATGAGACGCAGCACAGGTGTCAAGAATCCCACCTTGGTGCTGGGTGCAGCCTCCCGAGCGTTGTTATTTGCTGTACAGGAGTCTGCGCTGTCGTGTTATCCCCTGGCCTAGCGCCGTTAGCGCTGCCCATCTTCTGGCATCATGTAATGTCGGCCGGTGCGGTTCGCGATGCCCATGAATCCCAGCCCCGCAGTGTCTTAACATTGTTAAAACACTGCGGGGCTGGGATTCAGGGCCTGGCGCAGCACATATGTTCGCCTCTCACACTCGGGTCCTTACACCCGCTTCAGACTGTGCGGCGTCATCTGATCCCTTATCGCATGCCACGGCCATGAAGCCGCACAGTCCGAAGAAGGCGGAAGGAGAGGAGGGACAGGCGAACTGATGCACTGATCCTGCCCATCAATCACACCCTCGCAGTCCCAATAAATAAGACACCGAGGGGCGTTGTGTGGGTCAGGGCGGCCGCAGAGGCGCAGGCAGCCAAACCATGATGCCAGAAGACGGGCAGCGCTACCAAGGGGGTTGCAGCGTGTCATTACAAAGGAAAGTCACACCACCGGGACGGTTAAATGGTCACACAGAGGACACATTGCAGACGTGTTTTCAGTTCCACATGTGCGAGGAGAATACGTTTCTGAGCCACCTTGCACACATGCAGCATTACCGCTGTACAAGGTGGCTGGATAACGTAAAAACGCCTGGGGGAGGGGGGACAGGTTCCCTTCAATTTCAGTTCTTGTGTCTGCGTGGCTTTTGCAGGACACGTTGCCGGCTGCACAGCAGGGGAACAGCTGGCGGTGCTGGACCCCACTGACACATTGGCTGGTGTTTTTCTCTGTGCAGCTAGCACATCTGGGCAAAAACTGGCGGTGTGTTAGAGCCCAGGGACAGCAGGAGGAGGAGCAGGAGGAGGAGGAGCAGGGGGAGGGGAGTGTAGGCCGAAGCCTGCACAGGCGGCAGCTTTGGGTGTGTTGTGTCTGCGTGACTTTTGCAGGACACGTTGCCGGCTACACAGCAGGGGAACAGCTGGCGGTGCTGGACCCCACTGACACATTGGCGAGGTGTTTTTCTCTGTGCAGCTAGCAGTACCGGGCCCCAACTGGCGGTGTTGGAGCCCAGGGTCAGCAGGAGGAGCAGGGGGAGCGGAGTGTAGGCCGAAGCCTGCACTCGAGCAAGTTGAAAGGAAACCTTTAACCCCCCCCCCCCCAGGCGTTTGTAGCTGAAAGAGCCATTGTGTACAGCACTAATGCTGGAAAAGGTAAACTTAGCTCTTTTAATTATGGTCCTTGCACATGCGGAACCTAACAGTTATGAAATGTGTCCCCTCACAGCGTTAAACCGTCCGGTAGGTGGAACTTTCCTTTGTCGTGTGACGCAGCACAGCCATCATTTTTACCCCCTTGGCGCCGTGCGCCGCCTCCTCAGCGTTGTTTTAATCTGTCCCGGAGCCTGCGCTGTTAGGTTAGCCCTTGGCCATGCACACATTTTGCGCTGCCCGTCTTCTGACATCATTTGGTGTCAGGCTGGCTGCGCCTGTGCGGGTGCGCTGGCCGAGATCCCGCCTCGCAGTGTCGTCTAATGTAATCCCACCGCGGGCCTGTGATCCGTGCCCGTGCGCAGTGCATATCCTCTCCTCTCACTCCCCTCCCTACGGCTTTTTCAGACTGTGCGGTGTCACGGCCGTGGCATGCTATTAGGGACCAGCTGACATCGCACAGTCTGAAGAAGCCGTAGGGAGGGGAGTGAGAGGAGAGGATATGCACTGCGCACGGGCACGGATCACAGGCCCGCGGTGGGATTACATTAGACGACACTGCGAGGCGGGATCTCGGCCAGCGCACCCGCACAGGCGCAGCCAGCCTGACACCAAATGAGGTCAGAAGACGGGCAGCGCAACATGTGTGCATGGCCAAGGGCTAACCTAACAGCGCAGGCTCCGGGACAGATTAAAACAACGCTGAGGAGGCGGCGCACGGCGCCAAGGGGGTAAAAATGATGGCTGTGCTGCGTCACACGACAAAGGAAAGTTCCACCTACCGGACGGTTTAACGCTGTGTGGGGACACATTTCATAAGTGTTTGGTTCAGCATGTGCAAGGAGCATCACGAAAAGAGGCACTTTTTCCCTTTGCATCATTACTGCTGCACAAGGTGGCTCCTTCAGTAACAAACGCCTGGGGGGGGGGGGGGTGTCAGGTTCCCTTACATTTAACTTGTTGTGCCTGCGTGGCGGTCGCAGTACACGTTGCCGTATACACAGCAGGGGAACAGCTGGCGGTGCTGAACCCCACTAACACATTGGCGAGGTGTTTGGCTCTGTGCGTACAGCACTTCTGGACGGCAACTGGCGGTGTTGGAGCCCAGGGACGGGTGGAGGAGGAGGAGGTTGGAGGAGGTAGGAGGGATTGCCACACACACAGCAGGGGAACAGCTGACGTTACTGAACCCCAATAACAGAGGAGGGACTGTTGACTGTGCGTACAGCACTTCTGGACGGCAACTGGCGGTGTTGGAGCCCAGGGGCAGGTGGAGGAGGAGGAGGTTGGAGGAGGTAGGAGGAGGTAGGAGGGATTGCCACACACACAGCAGGGGAACAGCTGACGTTACTGAACCCCAATAACAGAGGAGGGACTGTTGACTGTGCGTACAGCACTTCTGGACGGCAACTGGCGGTGTTGGAGCCCAGGGGCAGGTGGAGGAGGAGGAGGTTGGAGGAGGTAGGAGGAGGTAGGAGGGATTGCCACACACACAGCAGGGGAACAGCTGACGTTACTGAACCCCAATAACAGAGGAGGGACTGTTGACTGTGCGTACAGCACTTCTGGACGGCAACTGGCGGTGTTGGAGCCCAGGGACGGGTGGAGGAGGAGGAGGTTGGAGGAGGTAGGAGGGATTGCCACACACACAGCAGGGGAACAGCTGACGTTACTGAACCCCAATAACAGAGGAGGGACTGTTGACTGTGCGTACAGCACTTCTGGACGGCAACTGGCGGTGTTGGAGCCCAGGGACGGGTGGAGGAGGAGGAGGTTGGAGGAGGTAGGAGGGATTGCCACACACACAGCAGGGGAACAGCTGACGTTACTGAACCCCAATAACAGAGGAGGGACTGTTGACTGTGCGTACAGCACTTCTGGACGGCAACTGGCGGTGTTGGAGCCCAGGGACGGGTGGAGGAGGAGGAGGTTGGAGGAGGTAGGAGGGATTGCCACACACACAGCAGGGGAACAGCTGACGTTACTGAACCCCAATAACAGAGGAGGGACTGTTGACTGTGCGTACAGCACTTCTGGACGGCAACTGGCGGTGTTGGAGCCCAGGGGCAGGTGGAGGAGGAGGAGGTTGGAGGAGGTAGGAGGAGGTAGGAGGGATTGCCACACACACAGCAGGGGAACAGCTGACGTTACTGAACCCCAATAACAGAGGAGGGACTGTTGACTGTGCGTACAGCACTTCTGGACGGCAACTGGCGGTGTTGGAGCCCAGGGACGGGTGGAGGAGGAGGAGGTTGGAGGAGGTAGGAGGGATTGCCACACACACAGCAGGGGAACAGCTGACGTTACTGAACCCCAATAACAGAGGAGGGACTGTTGACTGTGCGTACAGCACTTCTGGACGGCAACTGGCGGTGTTGGAGCCCAGGGACGGGTGGAGGAGGAGGAGGTAGGAGGAGGTAGGAGGGATTGCCACACACACAGCAGGGGAACAGCTGACGTTACTGAACCCCAATAACAGAGGAGGGACTGTTGACTGTGCGTACAGCACTTCTGGACGGCAACTGGCGGTGTTGGAGCCCAGGGACGGGTGGAGGAGGAGGAGGTTGGAGGAGGTAGGAGGGATTGCCACACACACAGCAGGGGAACAGCTGACGTTACTGAACCCCAATAACAGAGGAGGGACTGTTGACTGTGCGTACAGCACTTCTGGACGGCAACTGGCGGTGTTGGAGCCCAGGGACAGGTGGAAAAGCAGAGGAACACAATGTAGGCCGAAGCCTGAGAAAGTCGAAAGGGAACCTTTAACCCCCCCCCAAGGCGTTTGTAGCTGAAAGAGCCAGCTTGTGCAGCACAAAAGATGCAAAAGGAAAAGGTGGCTCTTTTCATCATGCTCCTTGCAAACACAGAACTAAACACTTATAAAATGTGTCCCCTGCAACCGTAAAACCGTCCCGGAGGTGGGACTTTCCTTCGTAATGTGACGCAGCCCAGCCGTCATTCCTACCCCCCCGGCGCCGCGCACCGGCTCCTCAGCGTTGTTTTATTCCGTCAAGGAGCCTGCGCTGTTATGTTATCCCGTGGCCAGGCACACTTAGCGCTGCCCGTCTTCTGGCATCATTTGGTGTCTGGATGGCTGCGCCTGTGCGGCCGCGCTGGCAGAGAGCCCGCCTCGCAGTGTCTTCTGATTTAATCCCACTGGGGGCCTGGGATCCATGGACATGCGCAGTGCATATCTGAACCTCCACCTCTCACTCATCTCCCTATGGCTTCTTCAGACTGTGCGGTGTCACGGCCGTGGCATGCTGTTAGGGACCAGCTGACACCGAACAGTCTGAAGAAGCCATAGGGAAATGAGTGAGAGGTGGAGGTTCAGATATGCACTGCGCATGTCCATGGATCCCAGGCCCCCAGTGGGATTAAATCAGAAGACACTGCGAGGCGGGCTCTCTGCCAGCGCGGCCGCACAGGCGCAGCCATCCAGACACCAAATGATGCCAGAAGACGGGCAGCGCTAAGTGTGCCTGGCCACGGGATAACATAACAGCGCAGGCTCCAGGACGGAATAAAACAACGCTGAGGAGCCGGTGCGCGGCGCCGGGGGGGTAGGAATGACGGCTGGGCTGCGTCACATTACGAAGTAAAGTCCCACCTCCAGGACGGTTTTACGGTATCAGTGGACACATTTTATAAGTGTTAAGTTCTGCGTGTGCAAGGAGCTAAACAAAAATAGCTACCTTTTCCTTGGGCAGCATTACTGCTGCACAAGGTGGCTCTTTCAGTAACAAACGCCTTGGGGGGGGGGGGACAGATTCCCTTACATTTCAGTTGTTGTGTCAGCGTGGCGGTCGCATGACACATTGCCGGCTACACAGCTGGGGATCAGCTGACGTTACTGAAACCCAATAACACTGGGTCGTATGTTTTGACTGTGCAGACGGCACGTCTGAGCCTCAACTGGCGGTGTTGGAGCCCAGGAATTTAAGTTCAGGTGGTAGAAAGATGAACACAACAGGAGACCTGGATAACGTATACAGTGACCTAATTATTCAATCAGGAGGAGGAGTGGCAAATTCCGGCGAGATCCAGGCCTTGTTCATTTTCAGGAAAGTAAGCCGGTCAACGTTATCGGAGGATAGTCGCATGCGACGGTCAGTTAGTACACCACCTGCAGCACTAAAGACACGTTCCGATAATACACTGGCCGCAGGGCAAGACAGCACCTCCAATGCATACTGGCTTAGCTCTGGCCATGTATCCAGCTTTGAGACCCAAAACTTGAAAGGGGAAGAGCCGTCTGGGAGTACAGCAAGAGGGCAAGACATGTAGTCTGTCACCATCTGACGGAACCGTTGCCTCCTGCTGACTGGAGCCGTCTGTGATGGTGTAGACTTTTGTGGCGGGCACAGAAAACTGTGCCACAGTTCGGCCATACTGGTCTTGCCTTGGGCAGAGGCACTGCTTCTGCTCCCTCTTTGTGCAGAGCCTCCACCACGGCCTGGACGCACTGAGCTGCTTTGGAATGCACTAGCAGCACTTCTCTCAGTTGGAATGGAGAAGATGATGGAATTGACCAGTGTGTCTTGGTACTCCCGCATTTTTCGCTCCCGGTTCAACGGTGTGATGAGGCTTTCTACGTTGTCCCGGTAGCGAGGATCGAGGAGGGTGAACACCCAATAATCAGACATGTTGAGAATGTGGGCGATGCGGCGGTCGTTTCTCAGGCACTGCAGCATGTAATCCACCATGTGCTGCAGACTGCCAACTGCCCAAGAAACGCTGTCCCCTGCTGGAGGCGTGATCTCTGCCCGCTCGTCATCACCCCACCCTCGCTGTACACACTGAGTACTGGACAATTGTGTAACTCCCTCCTCTGGACGGATGTCTTCCTCCTCCATTGACTCCTCCTCATCCTCCTCACAAACGGTCCCCTGCCTACGCGTTTGTGAGGAACCACGTGGCGCTGACTGTCCAGAAGATGATGGAAATGGTGAATCCTCATCCTCCACCTCTTCCACAACATCATCCCTTAGCGCTTGCAGTGATTTTTCAAGCAGGCAGATAAGGGGGACAGTCATGCTGACTAGTGCATCATCTGCACTCGCCATCCGCGTGGAATAATCAAAGGGACGCAAAACCTGGCAGACGTCATTCATAGTGGCCCACTCTGTGGTTGTGAAGTCTGTACGGCGCTGACTGCGACTTTTTTGCGCCTGAAGCAGCTGGTACTCCATTACAGCTTGCTGCTGCTCACACAACCGCTCCAACATATGTAACGTGGAATTCCACCTGGTAGGTAGGTCACATATGATGCGATGTTCCGGCAGGCGGTGTCGGCGCTGCAGAGCCGCAATGCGCGCTTTTGCCGTGCTGGAACGCCGCAAGTGAGCACACTCTAGGCGGACCTTGTGCAGCAGTGCATCAAGATCCGGATAGTCCCTCAAAAAGCTCTGCACGACCAAATTGAGCACATGTGCCAGACATGGGATGTGAGTGAGGTTGCCGAGGCCCAGAGCTGCCACCAGATTTCGGCCATTATCACACACTACCATGCCTGGCTGGAGATTCGCTGGCACAAACCACACATCGCTCTCCTGCTTGATGGCATTCCAGAGCTCCTGCGCTGTGTGGCTACGATTCCCCAAGAAAATTAATTTCAAGACGGCCTGTTGACGTTTGGCCACGGCTGTGCTCATGTCGGTCGTAACAGGTACACGTTCATCACGGGTCCATGTGGAGGTGGACTGTGACGGCTCCTGCAGCGATGATTCTGAGGAACTGGTGTAAGAGGAGGAGTCAATGCGTACAGAATGGATTCCTGCAATCCTTGGAGTGGGCAGGACACGTCCTGCGCCACTCGCACGGTCTGTACCCGGCTCAACGACATTAACCCAATGGGCAGTGAGGGAAAGGTATCGCCCCTGTCCATGTTGACTGGTCCACGCATCGGTGGTGAGGTGGACCTTGCTACTGACGGCGTTCAGTAGCGCGTGTTTTATGTGTCCCTCCACATGCTTCTGCAGGGCAGGGACGGCTTGCCTGCTGAAGTAAAAGCGGCTGGGCACTTTGTACTGTGGGACTGCCAATGACATGAAGTCACGGAAGCTGTCAGTCTCCACCAGCCTGAATGACAGCATTTCCAGTGACAGAAGTTTGGCAATGCCTGCAGTCAGAGCCTGTGCTCGTGGGTGGTTTGACGAGAAAGGCCGCCTTTTCTCCCATGCCTGTACTACCGATGGCTGTAGACTGGGCTGGGAGTGTGTGGATGACTGGGAAAGTGGCGCTGCGGGTGGAATTACAGCGGGTCTCTGGACAACAGGGGCAGAGGTTCTTCCACGGCGATCCTGGGAGGACGCCGAACCAGCTGCGTGTGAGGTAGAGGAAGAGGCAACACGAGCTGAAGAGGTGGTAGCTGCCGCTGTTGGTTGGCCTACCTCTTCAGTGTGTTTTTCTAACTCCGCCGGGTGCCTGTTGCGCACATGTTTCCACATGTTGGAGGTATTGAGGTTGCTGACATTTCGACCTCTTTTGACTTTTTGATGACACACGTTGCATCTGACATAGCAAATGTCATCTGCAACTGTGTCAAAAAAGGACCAGGCACTGCAAGTCTTGGGAGCGCCCTTTTTGGCTTTTGGAAGAGACATGCTCCTAACGGGTGCCAAAGCGGAGGCTGCAGGATCCGCAGTCTTCCCCCTCCCTCTCCCTCTTTGGGCCGTACGGGGAATCTCTTCCTCAGAGCTGCTCCCACCACCTTCCTGTCCCTCACGCCAAGATGGGTCGAGGACCTCATCATCTACACTACCCTCTGCCCCCAACTGCTCCTCCTGGGTAGTCTCAGCAGCAGAGCACGCACCAGTAAGTGGCACCTGAGTGTCATCATCAGCTGATGCGGCCTGCGATGTGGTGACCGGAGCCACTGGCCCACCCGCCTCTTCAGAGGAAGACAGAAAAAGCTGTTGGGCATCACTGCACCCTGCCTCTTCTTCCATTTCTCCAATGCTGCTTGGCTGGCCCCCTGTTTCCAAGCCAAGAGATTCAGAGAACAGAAGTAGAGACGGCTCCTGTCCTGGGCTCTCTGTCTGCCTGGGCAATTTGGCAGGTGGTGAAGAGACAGATGGCTGCTCTCCAGTGCTCTGTGTCTGAGAGGATGTGGCACTAATGGAAGTTGATGCATTAGCTGCCATCCATCCGACAACAGCTTCAATTTGTTCTTCACGCAGCAGCGGTGTACGGCGCTCGGACACAAAGCTTCGCATGAACGACTGTTGCCTGGTGAAAGTGGGTGCTGATGAGTCACCGGTGCCCGCAGCAGGCACAGAATCCCCACGTCCCCTCCCTGCTCCGCGACGGCTCCCACGCCCCCGTGCCTTACTCACTGCCTTCTTCATCTTGGTTGACTGATAAAGATAAGCAGAAAAGTACTAACGGATTTGTGTGCTTATTCCTGAGCAACTCCTCCTAACAGGTATAAGAAGCACTAATTATCTAAAGTGTGGACTAGACACAAATATGAGCTAATGTGGCCTACAGAAATGTAAAGTGGTGTAACTGGTGTGTTTGGTGAACTTTATTATTTATTTATTTTTTGGGGGCTGAACTGACAACAGATAGAGCTGCAGTCACACGGAGACCGTGCAGACAGACGTAAACGGCGCTACAAGGCCCAAAAACCCTCCTCTACTTTATCCTATGTAGTGTTTTTCCACAAATTAGCTGGAGACGGGTGGAAAGACACTAATAGGATTTTTTTGAATAAATTAGCAGCAGACTACACTATTTTGAAAAAAAAGAAAATTGATTTGGCGGTATGACGCAGTGAAAAACCCTGAGCTGGAGACAACCAGGCTATAGCTGCTCACAGATTACAGGGCGAGCTGCAGTCACACGGAGACCGTGCAGACAGCCGTAAACGGCGCTGCAAGGCCCAAAAACCCTCCTCTACTTTATCCTATGTAGTGTTTTTCCACAAATTAGCTGGAGACGGGTGGAAAGACACTAATAGGATTTTTTTAAATTAATTAGCAGCAGACTACACTACTTTGAAAAAAAAGAAAATTGATTTGGCGGTATGACGCAGTGAAAAACCCTGAGCTGGAGACAACCAGGCTATAGCTGCTCACAGATTACAGGGCGAGCTGCAGTCACACGGAGACCGTGCAGACAGCCGTAAACGGCGCTGCAAGGCCCAAAAACCCTCCTCTACTTTATCCTATGTAGTGTTTTTCCACAAATTAGCTGGAGACGGGTGGAAAGACACTAATAGGATTTTTTTAAATTAATTAGCAGCAGACTACACTACTTTGAAAAAAAAGAAAATTGATTTGGCGGTATGACGCAGTGAAAAACCCTGAGCTGGAGACAACCAGGCTACAGCTGCTCACAGATTACAGGGCGAGCTGCAGTCACACGGAGACCGTGCAGACAGCCGTAAACGGCGCTGCAAGGCCCAAAAACCCTCCTCTACTTTATCCTATGTAGTGTTTTTCCACAAATTAGCTGGAGACGGGTGGAAAGACACTAATAGGATTTTTTTAAATTAATTAGCAGCAGACTACACTACTTTGAAAAAAAAGAAAATTGATTTGGCGGTATGACGCAGTGAAAAACCCTGAGCTGGAGACAACCAGGCTACAGCTGCTCACAGATTACAGGGCGAGCTGCAGTCACACGGAGACCGTGCAGACAGCCGTAAACGGCGCTGCAAGGCCCAAAAACCCTCCTCTACTTTATCCTATGTAGTGTTTTTCCACAAATTAGCTGGAGACGGGTGGAAAGACACTAATAGGATTTTTTTGAATAAATTAGCAGCAGACTACACTACTTGGGAAAAAAAAAAAAAAAAGGAACAGTATGAGGCAATGAACCACCCTCCCTGAACTGAATACAACCAACTATGGATGGCCTATGTGGCTGCACTCAGACTGGAGACTGGGCTGCACTCACACACACACACACACAGACCCTGCAGATCGCTGTGAAAACAGCGCTACAAGGCAAAAGCAAGGTGAATAGTAGGTGAACACAGCGGTTGCTAAATTAGCCTTTGGAAAGCACAAAGAAGCAAATCGCTATCTCTAAACTGTCCCTCAGTCAGCAAACAGCGTCCTGTCACTAACTGAATTCACAGCAGAGTGATCGCAAAATGGCGCCAGCGACTTTTAAACTGCATCATGACATCATTACACCAGCCAATCACAGCCTTGCCAGTAGTTTCATGCCCTCCATGCTAAACAGGATGTGCCCACACTTGGAATCAATCTCATTGGCTGAATTTCTGCTTTTTGAATCTTAGAACTTCCGATTCCGGTATCCGATACGCGGCAAGTATCGGAATCCGGTAATCGGACGATACTTGCGGTATCGGAATGCTCAACACTACTGATAAAAGCTCCAGATCTTAAAAAAGCGATACTGGAATCTACTGTTAGTTCATCTGAGGGCAACAGTAAGGAGTCCTGGACAGTTGGGTCTTAGACCTGCTGAAACATTTGATCTTCCGACTCTTCAAGCTGCTCTGGACTCTATTTACCTTGAGAAGATCCCTTCCCATTCTTCCCCTGTAGAACCTGGAGGCAATCCCATCCCCAACAAAATTCTTGTCCTAAGTGGGGCTAATCCCCTGTCACTGATGGGGTTCCAGATGTGTGGAGATTGATGAATACCCCAGCCATGACCTGAATGACAACCGGCCCATGAACATGTGAGGTTATTCTTCAGTATTTTGTGTTTGGGGCTCCAGGATGGCTGACCTCAAAGGCCCTCTCCTAGTCTCTCTCCACTCTCAAGCACTGTCCGGCTAAGCCTCGTTGCTTTCAGGAATCTGTCCTGCGTGCCCACTTGAGGTTTTTCTGTTTTTTTACAGCTGGAGTGGTGCTTCAAATTTAACTCTCCTGGCCTCTGTCTTATACTCACCTTCTGTCATCTTCATCTGTTATCACCATCTCTCCCATCAGTCTCCAGCAGTTTGTGACCTGCCAGCTGCTCCCGTGTATCATGGAGCAAACTGGAGTCTCAGCTCAGTTCAAGTCCATGAGGGCTTCGGTCTGGCTCTAATAGACTTGCATTGAAAGCTTGTGACATAGCTTATGGCTTCCAGCTAGTCAGAAGTTGCGGTTACAAAATGGAGTCGTGAGACCAGAGCGGCGCAGAAAAAAGGTGAAGACATTAGAGGGTGACTTATATCATTACATCAGAAGCACCAGTCCAGCGCTGAAAAAGAGAAAAAATGCTTTAACATTGCATTCCGCTTTGTGTGTAATGTTTAATTTCTGGCATACATCTTATTAGTGTAGCAGATCATGGCTTTATCATTCAGTAGAATCGGAGGTGTCATAAACATAGTTAACAGCAATGACTGAACTAAACACTTTGGCATACCTCCCAACTTTTGAAGAAGGGAAAGAGGGACAAAGTCAGTGGCGTGCGTAGTGCGCCGCAGCAAATTTTAGGCCACACCTCTGACCACACCCATTTCACAACTAGTCACACCCATATCCACATCCCCACCACACCCATTTAGCACTGCTAATCACACTGTTTCATAAACAATAGTTATAAACAAAAAAATATGGCCACAAAGTGCTCCATACTGTATAATGGCCCCATATGATGCTCAATACTGTATAATGTCCACACAATGCTCCATACTGTATAATGGCCACACAGTGCTCCATACTTTATAATGACCACACAGTGCTCCATACTGCATAATGGCCCCACATGATGCTCAATACTGTATAATGGCCCCACATGATGCTCAATACTGTATAATGACCACACAGTGCTCCATACTGTATAATGGCCCCACATGATGCTCAAAACTGTATAATGGCCCCACATGATGCTCAATACTGTATAATGGCCACACAGTGCTCCATACTGTATAATGGCCACACAGTGCTCCATACTTTATAATGGCCACACAGTGCTCCATACTGTATAATGGCCACACAGTGCTCCATACTGTATAATGGCCACACAGCGCTCCATACTTTATAATGACCACACAGTGCTCCATACTGCATAATGGCCCCACATGATGCTCAATACGGTATAATGGCCCCACATGATGCTCAATACTGTATAATGACCACACAGTGCTCCATACTGTATAATGGCCACACAGTGCTCCATACTTTATAATGACCACACAGTGCTCCATACTGTATAATGGTCCCACATGATGCTCAATACGGTATAATGGCCCCACATGATGCTCAATACTGTATAATGGCCACACAGTGCTCCATACTGTATACTGGCCACACATAATGCTCCATACTTTATAATGGCCACACAGTGATCCACACTGTATAATGGCCCCACATGGTGCTCAATACTGTATAATGGCCACACAGTGCTCCATACTGTATAATTGCGACACATGATGCTCCATACTGTATAATGGCCACACATGATGCTCCATACTGTATAATGGCCCCATATGATGCTCAATACTGTATAATGGCCACACATTGCTCCATACTGTATAATGGCCACATAGTGCTCCATACTTTATAATGACCACACAGTGCTCCATACTGTATAATGGCCCCACATGATGCTCAATACGGTATAATGGCCCCACATGATGCTCAATACTGTATAATGGCCACACAGTGCTCCATACTGTATACTGGCCACACATAATGCTCCATACTGTCTAATGGCCACACAGTGCTCCACACTGTATAATGGCCCCACATGGTGCTCAATACTGTATAATGGCCACACAGTGCTCCATACTGTATAATTGCTACACATGATGCTCCATACTGTATAGTGGCCACACATGATGCTCCATACTGTATAATGGCCCCATATGATGCTCAATACTGTATAATGGCCCCACATTGCTCCATACTGTATAATGGCCACACAGTGCTCCATACTTTATAATGACCACACAGTGCTCCATACTGTATAATGGCCCCACATGATGCTCAATACTGTATAATGGCCCCACATGATGCTCAATACTGTATAATGGCCACACAGTGCTCCATACTGTATACTGGCCACACATAATGCTCCATACTGTATAATGGCCACACAGTGCTCCACACTGTATAATGGCCCCACATGGTGCTCAATACTGTATAATGGCCACACAGTGCTCCATACTGTATAATTGCTACACATGATGCTCCATACTGTATAATGGCCCCATATGATGCTCAATACTGTATAATGGCCCCACATTGCTCCATACTGTATAATGGCCACACAGTGCTCCATACTTTATAATGACCACACAGTGCTCCATACTGTATAATGGCCCCACATGATGCTCACTACTGTATAATGGCCCCACATGATGCTCAATACTGTATAATGGCCACACAGTGCTCCATACTGTATACTGGCCACACATAATGCTCCATACTGTATAATGGCCACACAGTGCTCCACACTGTATAATGGCCCCACATGGTGCTCAATACTGTATAATGGCCACACAGTGCTCCATACTGTATAATTGCTACACATGATGCTCCATACTGTATAATGGCCACACAGTGCTCCATACTTTATAATGACCACACAGTGCTCCATACTGTATAATGGTCCCACATGATGCTCAATACGGTATAATGGCCCCACATGATGCTCAATACTGTATAATGGCCACACAGTGCTCCATACTGTATACTGGCCACACATAATGCTCCATACTTTATAATGGCCACACAGTGATCCACACTGTATAATGGCCCCACATGGTGCTCAATACTGTATAATGGCCACACAGTGCTCCATACTGTATAATTGCTACACATGATGCTCCATACTGTATAATGGTCACACATGATAATCCATACTGTATAATGGCCCCATATGATGCTCAATACTGTATAATGGCCACACATTGCTCCATACTGTATAATGGCCACACAGTGCTCCATACTTTATAATGACCACACAGTGCTCCATACTGTATAATGGCCCCACATGATGCTCAATACGGTATAATGGCCCCACATGATGCTCAATACTGTATAATGGCCACACAGTGCTCCATACTGTATACTGACCACACATAATGCTCCATACTGTATAATGGCCAAACAGTGCTCCACACTGTATAATGGCCCCACATGGTGCTCAATACTGTATAATGGCCACACAGTGCTCCATACTGTATAATTGCTACACATGATGCTCCATACTGTATAATGGTCACACATGATAATCCATACTGTATAATGGCCCCATATGATGCTCAATACTGTATAATGGCCACACATTGCTCCATACTGTATAATGGCCACACAGTGCTCCATACTTTATAATGACCACACAGTGCTCCATACTGTATAATGGCCCCACATGATGCTCAATACGGTATAATGGCCCCACATGATGCTCAATACTGTATAATGGCCACACAGTGCTCCATACTGTATACTGACCACACATAATGCTCCATACTGTATAATGGCCACACAGTGCTCCACACTGTATAATGGCCCCACATGGTGCTCAATACTGTATAATGGCCACACAGTGCTCCATACTGTATAATTGCTACACATGATGCTCCATACTGTATAATGGCCACACATGATGCTCCATGCTGTATAATGGCCCCATATGATGCTCAATACTGTATAATGGCCACACATTGCTCCATACTGTATAATGGCCACACAGTGCTCTATACTTTATAATGACCACACAGTGCTCTATACTGTATAATGGCCCCACATGATGCTCAATACTTGTTGTGAACTCTGTTTTTGGGCTCCCTCTTGTGGTCACAAGTGGTACTGTGTGAGTGCTGTCTTTGGGCTCCCTCTGGTGGCTCTTTGTGTCTTTCTGCAGGTCTGAGGTGGATCAGCTGTCTCGTTATCTGTTAGCTGGTTTCCTATTTAGCTCACCTGGACTTTCAGTGTTTGCCTGCTGTCGATGTATTCAGTGCTATCTTGATCCTCCTGAATTCCTTCGCTATCAGTCTCTCCAAGAGAAGCTAAGTTTTCTGTTTGGTTATTTTTTGCTCATTAGTGTTCAATATGTTTCTTGGCTATTTACTTGTCCTTGTCCAGCTTGCTAATATGTGAATTCCTTGCTTGCTGGTAGCGCTAGGGGGCTGAGTTTCTCCCCTCACACCGTTAGTTGGTGTGGGGGTTCTTGAATTCTCAGCGTGGATATTTTGTATAGGGTTTTTTACTGACCGCACAGTTCCCTGCCTGTCTTCTGCTATCTAGTATTAGTGGGCCTCATTTGCTGAATCTGTTTTCATTTCTACGTTTTGTATTTTCCCCTTACCTCACCGTTAATATTTGTTGGGGGCTTACTATATCTTTGGGGTCATTTCTCTGAGGCAAGTGAGGTCTTACTTTCTCTATAGGGGTAGCAAGTTTCTCAGGCTGCGTCGAGACGTCCAGGAATTTAGGCACGTTCACTGGCTACCTTCAGTGTGTTTGGTTAGGATCAGGTTTTGCGGTCAGTCCAGTTACCACCTCCCTAGAGCTCGTTCTATGTTCAGTAACTTAGCTAGTTCATTCTGTGATCCTCAGCCACTAAGGATCATAACAGTACAGCAGGCCATAAAGTGTTTAATGCATCGCAGAAGTGGGATAAGAGAAGCCCTGAGTACAATTTATTTATTTTTCCTCTCCCTTTGCTGCAGTCTGTCCAGCTTCTCTCATCCCCTTAATCTCTGGGTGGCTTTGAGTTCAGCTGCAGACATGGATATTCAGAGTCTGACTTCTAGTGTGGATCATCTTGCTGCAAAGGTGCAAAGCATTCAGGATTTTGTTGTTCACAGTCCTATGTCTGAGCCAAAAGTACCTATTCCTGAGTTGTTTTCTGGAGATAGATCTAGGTTTCTGAATTTTAAGAATAATTGTAAATTATTTCTTTCTTTGAGACCTCGTTCCTCTGGTGATTCCGCTCAGCAAGTTAGAATTGTTATCTCCCTGTTACGTGGCGACCTGTTGTGAATTTACCTTTTGGCTCCCTCTAGTGGTTACTAGTGATTTGACTCTGGGTATGTCATTCATCCCTTTTATGCTCACCTGGGTCGTTAGGTCAGGGGTGTTGCTATATAAGCTCCCTGGACCTTCAGTTCAATGCCTGGCAACGTTGTAATCAGAGCTAATCTGTTGTGCTCTTGTCTACTGATCCTGGATCCTGCTAAATTAAGCTAAGTCTGCTTTCTTGCTTTTTGCTATTTGTTTTTGTTTGCATTTTTGTCCAGCTTGTACATAATCTGTATCCTAACCTTGCTGGAAGCTCTTGGGAGGCTGGAGTTCTCCCCCCGGGCCGTTAGACGGTTCGGGGGTTCTTGTATCTCCAGTGTGGAATTTTGTTAGGGTTTTTGTTGACCATATAAGTTATCTTACTACATTCTGCTATTAGTAAGTGGGCCTCTCTTGCTAAACCTAGTTCATCTCTGTGTTTGTCATTTCCTCTTACCTCACCGTTATTATTTGTGGGGGGCTTGTATCCGACTTTTGGGGTCTATTCTCTGGAGGCAAGAGAGGTCTTTGTTTTCCTCTTCTAGGGGTAGTTAGTCCTCCGGCTGGCGCGAGACATCTAGCGACCAACGTAGGCATGTTCCCCGGCTACTTCTAGTGTTGGTGTTAGGAGTAGTTATATGGTCAACCCAGTTACCACTGCCCTATGAGCTGGATTTTTGTACGTCGCAGACTTACTTGTTCCTCTGAGACCCTCGCCATTGGGGTCATAAGAGTTTGCCAGGCCAGTATTAAATGTTAAATGCATTGCAGAAGCGGGATTATAAGAAAGAAAGTTCTGAGTTTTTTTTTCTCTCTCTCATTTTTTTTTTCTTTTCCCCTTTACCTCTGAGTGGCTTGTGTTTGCTGCAGACATGAATGTCCAGACCTTGATTACAAGTGTGGACCAGCTTGCTGCTCGTGTGCAGGGCATACAAGAGTATGTTATCAGAAATCCTGTGTCAGAACCTAAGATACCGATTCCTGAACCGTTTTCCGGAGACCGATTTAAATTTAGAAATTTCAGGAATAATTGTAAATTGTTTTTGTCCCTGAAACCCTGTTCATCTGGAGACTCCGCTCAGCAAGTAAAAATTGTTATTTCTTTTTTACGGGGCGACCCTCAGGATTGGGCTTTCTCGCTGGCGCCAGGAGATCCGGCATTGGCTGACATTGATGCGTTTTTTCTGGCGCTTGGTTTGCTTTATGAGGAACCCAATCTTGAGATTCAGGCAGAAAAAGCCTTGCTGGCGATGTCTCAGGGCCAGGACGAGGCTGAAGTGTATTGCCAAAAATTTCGGAAATGGTCCGTGCTGACCCAGTGGAACGAGTGTGCATTGGCTGCAAATTTTAGAAATGGCCTTTCTGAAGCCATTAAGAATGTGATGGTGGGTTTTCCCATTCCCACAGGTCTGAATGATTCTATGGCCCTGGCTATTCAAATCGACCGGCGGTTGCGGGAGCGCAAGACCGCAAATTCCCTCATGGTGTTGTCTGAACAGGCACCTGATTTAATGCAATGTGATAGAATCCTGACTAGAAATGAGCGGAAAATTCATAGACGCCAGAATGGCTTGTGTTACTACTGTGGTGATTCTACACATGTTATCTCAGCATGCTCTAAACGTCTTACTAAGGTTGTTAGTCCGGTCGCCATTGGTAATTTGCAATCTAAGTTTATTCTATCTGTAACTTTGATTTGCTCACTGTCATCGTATCCTGTCATGGCGTTTGTGGACTCAGGTGCTGCCCTGAGCCTTATGGATCTGTCATTTGCCAAGCGCTGCGGATTTGTTCTTGAGCCATTGGAAAATCCTATCCCTCTTAGGGGTATTGATTCTACGCCATTGGCAAAAAATAAACCGCAGTTTTGGACACAGGTTACCATGTGCATGACTCCCGAACATCGGGAGGTAATACGTTTTCTTGTTCTGCATAAAATGCATGATTTGGTTGTTTTGGGTTTGCCATGGTTACAGACCCATAATCCAGTCTTGGACTGGAAGGCTATGTCAGTGTCAAGTTGGGGCTGCCATGGAATTCATGGAGATTCCCTGCCCTTGTCTATTGCTTCTTCTATGCCTTCGGAAGTTCCGGCGTATTTGTCTGATTATCAGGATGTCTTCAGCGAGTCTAAGTCCAGTGCACTGCCTCCTCATAGGGAATGTGACTGTGCAATAGATTTGATTCCTGGCAGTAAGTTTCCTAAGGGGAGACTGTTTAATCTGTCGGTACCTGAACATACCGCGATGCGTTCATATATCAAGGAGTCTCTTGAGAAGGGGCATATCCGTCCTTCTTCTTCCCCTCTTGGTGCGGGATTCTTTTTTGTGGCCAAAAAGGACGGATCTTTGAGGCCTTGTATTGACTATCGGCTTTTAAATAAGATCACTGTCAAATTTCAGTATCCTTTGCCGCTGTTGTCAGATTTGTTTGCCCGGATTAAAGGTGCCAAGTGGTTCACCAAGATAGACCTTCGTGGTGCGTACAACCTTGTGCGCATTAGGCAGGGCGATGAATGGAAAACCGCATTCAATACGCCCGAAGGTCATTTTGAGTACTTGGTGATGCCATTTGGGCTCTCTAATGCCCCTTCAGTTTTTCAGTCCTTCATGCATGACATTTTCCGGAAGTATCTGGATAAATTTTTGATTGTTTATCTGGATGATATTCTGGTTTTTTCTGATGATTGGGACTCGCATGTGGAGCAGGTCAGGATGGTTTTTGAGATTCTGCGTGAAAATTCTTTGTTTGTAAAAGGCTCAAAGTGTCTCTTTGGTGTACAGAAGGTTCCCTTTTTGGGGTTCATTTTTTCCCCTTCTGCTGTGGAGATGGATCCAGTCAAGGTCCGAGCTATTCATGATTGGACTCAACCCTCGTCAGTTAAGAGTCTTCAGAAGTTCTTGGGATTTGCTAACTTCTACCGTCGTTTTATCGCAAATTTCTCTAGCGTTGTTAAACCGCTGACGGATATGACCAAGAAAGGCTCTGATGTAGCTAACTGGGCTCCTACTGCCGTGGAGGCTTTCCAGAAGTTGAAACGCCGATTTACTTCGGCGCCTGTTTTGTGCCAGCCTGACGTCTCACTTCCCTTTCAGGTTGAGGTGGATGCTTCGGAGATTGGGGCAGGGGCCGTTTTGTCGCAGAGAGGCCCTGGTTGCTCTACTATGAGGCCTTGTGCCTTTTTCTCTAGGAAGTTTTCGCCGGCAGAGCGAAATTATGATGTGGGCAATCGGGAGTTGTTGGCCATGAAGTGGGCATTTGAGGAGTGGCGTCATTGGCTCGAGGGTGCTAAGCATCGTGTGGTGGTCTTGACTGATCACAAAAATCTGATGTATCTCGAGTCTGCTAAACGCCTGAATCCTAGACAGGCCCGCTGGTCATTGTTTTTCTCCCGTTTTGACTTTGTGGTCTCGTATTTACCAGGTTCTAAGAATGTGAAGGCCGATGCTCTGTCTAGGAGCTTTGTGCCTGATGCTCCTGGAGTCGCTGAACCTGTGGGTATTCTTAAGGAAGGAGTTATCGTGTCTGCTATTTCTCCAGATCTGCGACGTGTGTTGCAGAGATTTCAGGCTGGTAGGCCTGACTCTTGTCCACCTGACAGATTGTTTGTGCCTGCTAGATGGACCAGCAGAGTCATTTCCGAGGTTCATTCCTCGGTATTGGCAGGGCACCCGGGAATTTTTGGCACCAGAGATCTGGTGGCCAGGTCCTTTTGGTGGCCTTCCTTGTCAAGGGATGTGCGGTCATTTGTGCAGTCCTGTGGTACTTGTGCCCGAGCTAAGCCTTGTTGCTCTCGTGCCAGCGGGTTGCTCTTGCCCTTGCCTGTCCCGAAGAGACCTTGGACACACATCTCTATGGATTTCATTTCGGATCTTCCGGTGTCTCAGGGCATGTCTGTCATCTGGGTGATATGTGATCGTTTCTCCAAGATGGTCCATCTGGTTCCTTTGCCTAAGCTGCCTTCCTCTTCTGATCTGGTTCCTGTGTTCTTCCAGAACGTGGTTCGTTTGCACGGCATTCCTGAGAATATTGTGTCGGACAGAGGATCCCAGTTTGTTTCCAGGTTCTGGCGATCCTTTTGTGGTAGGATGGGCATTGATTTGTCGTTTTCGTCCGCTTTCCATCCCCAGACTAACGGACAAACGGAGCGAACTAATCAGACTCTGGAGGCTTATTTGAGGTGTTTTGTCTCTTCTGATCAGGATGATTGGGTGACCTTCTTGCCGTTGGCTGAATTTGCCCTTAATAATCGGGCTAGTTCCGCCACCTTGGTTTCGCCATTTTTCTGCAACTCTGGTTTCCATCCTCGTTTTTCCTCGGGACATGTGGAGCCTTCTGACTGTCCTGGGGTGGATTCCGTGGTGGATAGGTTGCAGCGGATCTGGAGTCATGTGGTGGACAACTTGAAGTTGTCACAGGAGAAGGCTCAGCATTTTGCCAACCGCCGCCGCGGTGTGGGTCCCCGACTTCGCGTTGGGGATTTGGTATGGCTGTCTTCTCGATTTGTTCCTATGAAGGTCTCCTCTCCCAAATTTAAGCCTCGCTTCATTGGTCCTTACAAGATATTGGAAATCATTAATCCTGTATCCTTTCGCCTGGATCTTCCGGTGTCGTTTGCCATTCACAACGTATTTCATAGGTCCTTGTTGCGGCGGTACGTTGTGCCTGTGGTTCCTTCTGCTGAGCCTCCTGCTCCGGTGTTGGTTGAGGGCGAGTTGGAGTACGTGGTGGAGAAGATCTTAGATTCTCGTCTCTCCAGGCGGAGGCTTCAGTACCTGGTCAAGTGGAAGGGCTATGGTCAGGAGGATAATTCCTGGGTGGTCGCCTCTGATGTGCATGTGGCCGAATTAGTTCGTGCCTTTCACGCCGCTCATCCTGATCGCCCTGGTGGTCTTGGTGAGGGTTCGGTGACCCCTCACTAAGGGGGGGGTACTGTTGTGAATTTACCTTTTGGCTCCCTCTAGTGGTTACTAGTGATTTGACTCTGGGTATGTCATTCATCCCTTGTATGCTCACCTGGGTCGTTAGGTCAGGGGTGTTGCTATATAAGCTCCCTGGACCTTCAGTTCAATGCCTGGCAACATTGTAATCAGAGCTAATCTGTTGTGCTCTTGTCTACTGATCCTGGTTCCTGCTAAATTAAGCTAAGTCTGCTTTCTTGCTTTTTGCTATTTGTTTTTGTTTGCATTTTTGTCCAGCTTGTACATAATCTGTATCCTAACCTTGCTGGAAGCTCTTGGGAGGCTGGAGTTCTCCCCCCGGGCCGTTAGACGGTTCGGGGGTTCTTGTATCTCCAGTGTGGAATTTTGTTAGGGTTTTTGTTGACCATATAAGTTATCTTACTACATTCTGCTATTAGTAAGTGGGCCTCTCTTGCTAAACCTAGTTCATCTCTGTGTTTGTCATTTCCTCTTACCTCACCGTTATTATTTGTGGGGGGCTTGTATCCGACTTTTGGGGTCTATTCTCTGGAGGCAAGAGAGGTCTTTGTTTTCCTCTTCTAGGGGTAGTTAGTCCTCCGGCTGGCGCGAGACATCTAGCGACCAACGTAGGCATGTTCCCCGGCTACTTCTAGTGTTGGCGTTAGGAGTAGTTATATGGTCAACCCAGTTACCACTGCCCTATGAGCTGGATTTTTGTACGTCGCAGACTTACTTGTTCCTCTGAGACCCTCGCCATTGGGGTCATAACAGTGACCATCAAGATTGGGCTTTCTCCCTGGCGCCAGAAGATCCTGCATTGCTGAATGTGGATGCGTTTTTTCTGGCACTTGGTTTGCTTTATGAGGAACCTAATCTTGAGAACCAGGCAGAAAAGGCCTTGCTGGCTCTCTCTCAGGGCCAGGATGAAGCTGAGGTGTATTGTCAAAAATTTCGGAAATGGTCGGTGCTTACTCAATGGAATGAGTGTGCCCTTGCTGCAAATTTCAGAAAAGGTCTTTCTGAAGCCATTAAGAATGTTATGGTGGGGTTCCCCACACCTGCAAGTCTGAATGATTCAATGGCTTTGGCCATTCAGATTGATCGGCGTTTGCGGAGGCGCAAATCTGCGCACCATCTGTCGGTGTTTTCTGAACAGAGACCTGAGTCTATGCAATGTGTCCGAATTCTGACCAGAATTGAGCGGCAAAATCATAGACGTCAAAATGGGTTGTGCTTTTACTGTGGTGATTCAACTCATGTTATCTCAGCATTCTCTAAGCGCGTAAAAAAAATTGCTAAATCTGTCACCGTTGGTACTATACAGCCTAAATTCATTTTGTCTGTTACTTTAATTTGTTCTTTGTCATCCTACTCGGTTATGGCTTTTGTGGATTCAGGTGCTGCCCTGAACCTGATGGATTTGTCGTTTGCCTGTGGTTTTGTTCTGGAGCCTTTAGAATTCCCTATTCCACTGAGGGGAATTGATGCTACACCATTGGCTGAGAATAAGCCTCAGTATTGGACTCAAGTGACCATGTGCATGACTCCTGTACATCAGGAGGTGATTCGCTTTCTTGTGCTGCATAATTTGCATGATGTTGTCGTTTTGGGTCTACCGTGGCTGCAGGCCCATAATCCAGTTCTGGATTGGAAAGCTATGTCTGTTTCAAGTTGGGGTTGCCAGGGGATTCATGGCGATGCTCCTTTGGTGTCAATTGCTTCTTCCACTCCTTCTGAGGTTCCTGAGTTTTTGTCGGACTACCAGGATGTATTTGATGAGCCCAGATCCGGTGCCCTGCCTCCTCACAGGGATTGTGATTGTGCTATAAATTTGATTCCTGGTAGTAAGTTCCCTAAGGGATGACTTTTTAATTTGTCTGTACCAGAACATGCCGCGATGCGGAGTTATATAAAGGAGTCTTTAGAGAAGGGACATATTCGCCCGTCCTCCTCCCCTCTTGGTGCAGGATTCTTTTTTGTGGCCAAAAAGGATGGTTCTCTGAGACCTTGTATAGATTATCGTCTTCTAAATAAAATCACGGTCAAATTTCAGTATCCTTTGCCATTATTATCTGATCTGTTTGCTCGGATTAAGGGGTCCAGTTGGTTCACCAAGATAGATCTTCGTGGTGCGTATAACCTTGTGTGTATTAAGCAGGGGGATGAATGGAAAACAGCATTTAATACGCCCGAAGGCCATTTTGAGTACTTGTTGATGCCTTTTGGACTCTCTAATGCTCCTTCTGTGTTCCAGTCCTTCATGCATGACATCTTCCGAGAATATCTGGATAAATTTATGATTGTGTATCTGGATGACATTTTGGTCTTTTCTGAGGACTGGGAGTCCCATGTGAAGCAGGTCAGGATGGTATTTCAGGTCCTGCGTGCTAATGCCTTATTTGTGAAGGGCTCAAAATGTCTCGTCTCTTCGGAGTACAGAAGGTTTCCTTTTTGGGTTTTATTTTTTCTCCTTCTACTATTGAGATGGACCCAGTCAAGGTCCAGGCTATTCATGACTGGACTCAGCCTACATCTGTTAAGAGTCTTCAGAAGTTCTTGAGTTTTGCTAATTTTTACCGTCGCTTCATTGCTAATTTTTCTGGCGTGGTTAAACCCTTGACGGATTTGACCAAGAAGGGTTCTGATGTGACTAATTGGTCTCCTGCGGCCGTGCAGGCCTTTTGGGAGCTGAAGCGCCGGTTTTCTTCGGCTCCAGTTTTGTGTCAGCCTGATGTCTCTCTTCCTTTTCAGGTCGAGGTTGATGCTTCTGAGATTGGAGCAGGGGCTGTTTTGTCGCAGAGAAGCTCTGATTGCTCTGTGATGAAACCTTGTGCTTTCTTTTCAAGAAAGTTTTCGCCTGCCGAGCGGAATTATGATGTTGGTAATCGGGAGTTGTTGGCTATGAAGTGGGCATTTGAGGAGTGGCGACATTGGCTCGAGGGAGCTAAGCATCGTGTGGTGGTCTTGACTGATCACAAAAATCTGATTTATCTCGAGTCTGCCAAGCGGCTGAATCCTAGACAGGCTCGTTGGTCGTTGTTTTTCTCCCGTTTCGATTTCGTGGTCTCGTACCTGCCTGGTTCGAAGAACGTGAAGGATGATGCTCTTTCTAGGAGTTTTGTGCCTGACTCTCTGGGAGTTTCAGAGCCGGCTGGTATCCTCAGAGAGGGAGTGATTTTGTCTGCCATTTCCCCAGATTTGCGACGAGTGCTGCAGAAATTTCAGGCGGATAGACCTGACCGTTGCCCACCAGAGAGACTGTTTGTCCCAGATAGATGGACCAGCAGAGTTATTTCCGAGGTTCATTCTTCGGTGATGGTAGGCCATTCTGGGATTTTTGGTACCAGAGATTTGGTGGCTAGGTCCTTCTGGTGGCCTTCCTTGTCGCGGGATGTGCGTTCCTTTGTGCAGTCCTGTGGGATTTGTGCTCGGGCTAAGCCTTGCTGTTCTCGTGCCAGCGGTTTGCTTTTGCCTTTGCCTGTCCCGAAGAGGCCTTGGACGCACATTTCCATGGATTTTATTTCGGATCTTCCAGTCTCTCAGAGAATGTCTGCCATCTGGGTGGTGTGTGATCGTTTTTCCAAAATGGTCCATTTGGTGCCCTTGCCTAAGTTGCCTTCCTCCTCCGATTTGGTTCCTCTATTTTTTCAGAATGTGGTTGCTTGCACGGCATCCCTGAAAATATTGTGTCTGACAGAGGATCCCAGTTTGTGTCCAGATTTTGGTGAATCTTTTGTGCTAAGATGGGCATTGATTTGTCTTTTTCGTCGGCCTTCCATCCTCAGACGAATGGCCAAACCGAGCGAACTAATGAGACCTTGGAAACTTATTTAAGATGTTTTGTTTCTGCTGATCAGGATGATTGGGTGACTTTTTTGCCATTGGCCGAGTTTGCCCTTAATAATCGGGCTAGTTCTGCTACTTTGGTTTCGCCTTTTTTCTGCAATTCTGGTTTCCATCCTCGTTTTTCCTCGGGTCAGGTTGAGACTTATGACTGTCCTGGGGTGGATTCTGTGGTGGATAGGTTGCAGCAGATTTGGAACCATGTGGTGGACAATTTGAAGTTGTCACAGGAGAAGGCTCAGCGCTTTGCCAACCGCCGTCGCGGTGTGGGTCCCCGACTTCGTGTTGGGGATTTGGTATGGCTGTCTTCTCGGTATGTTCCTATGAAGGTCTCCTCTCCTAAGTTCAAGCCTCGCTTCATCGGTCCTTATAAGATTTTGGAAATCCTTAACCCGGTGTCATTTCGTTTGGACCTCCCAGCGTCGTTTGCCATTCATAACGTGTTCCATAGGTCTTTGTTGCGGAGGTATGTGGTGCCTGTGGTTCCTTCTGTTGAGCCCCCTGCCCCGGTGCTGGTTGAGGGCGAATTGGAGTACGTGGTGGAGAAGATCTTGGATTCTCGTATTTCTAGATGGAGGCTTCAGTATTTGGTTAAGTGGAAGGGCTATGGTCAGGAGGATAATTCCTGGGTTGTCGCCTCTGATGTTCATGCGGCCGATTTGGTTCATGCCTTCCATGTGGCTCATCCTGATCGCCCTGGGGGTTTTGATGAGGGTTCGGTGACCCCTCCTCAAGGGGGGGGTACTGTTGTGAACTGTGTTTTTGGGCTCCCTCTTGTGGTCACAAGTGGTACTGTGTGAGTGCTGTCTTTGGGCTCCCTCTGGTGGCTCTTTGTGTCTTTCTGCAGGTCTGAGGCGGATCAGCTGTCTCGTTATCTGTTAGCTGGTTTCCTATTTAGCTCACCTGGACTTTCAGTGTTTGCCTGCTATCGATGTATTCAGTGCTATCTTGATCCTCCTGAATTCCTTCGCTATCAGTCTCTCCAAGAGAAGCTAAGTTTTCTGTTTGGTTATTTTTTGCTCATTAGTGTTCAATATGCTTCTTGGTTATTTACTTGTCCTTGTCCAGCTTGCTAATATGTGATTTCCTTGCTTGCTGGTAGCACTAGGGGGCTGAGTTTCTCCCCTCACACCGTTAGTTGGTGTGGGGGTTCTTGTATTCTCAGCGTGGATATTTTGTATAGGGTTTTTTACTGACCGCACAGTTCCCTGCCTGTCTTCTGCTATCTAGTATTAGTGGGCCTCATTTGCTGAATCTGTTTTCATTTCTACGTTTTGTATTTTCCCCTTACCTCACCGTTAATATTTGTTGGGGGCTTACTATATCTTTGGGGTCATTTCTCTGAGGCAAGTGAGGTCTTACTTTCTCTATAGGGGTAGCAAGGTTCTCAGGCTGCGTCGAGACGTCCAGGAATTTAGGCACGTTCACCGGCTACCTTCAGTGTGTTTGGTTAGGATCAGGTTTTACGGTCAGTCCAGTTACCACCTCCCTAGAGCTCGTTCTATGTTCAGTAACTTAGCTAGTTCATTCTGTGATCCTCAGCCACTAAGGATCATAATAAATGGCCACACAGTGCTCCATACTGTATAATGGCCACACAGTGCTCCATACTGTACAATGTCCCCACATGATGCTGCATACTGTATAATGGCCGCACATTATGCTTTGTACTGTATAATGGCCACACATAGTGCTCTATACTGTATATTGGCCCACATGATGCTGCGTACAGTATAATGGCCCCACATGATGCTACATACTGTATAATGGCCACACATGATGCTTTGTACAGTATAATGGCCCCACATGATGCTGCATACTGTATAATGGCCGCACATTATGCTTTGTACTGTATAATGGCCACACATAGTGCTCTATACTGTATAGTGGCCCACATGATGCTGCGTACAGTATAATGGCTGCACATGATGCTTTGTACAGTATAATGGCCCCACATGATGCTGCATACTGTATAATGGCCGCACATGATGTTGCGTATAGTATAATGGCCCCACACGATGCTGGGTACAGTGTAATGGCCCCACATGATACTGCATATAGTATAATGGCAACACATGGTTATCCCACCCCATCATTGCCTTCTCCATCACTACACACACATCTTTCACCATGCTCCCTCACAGCAGCCGGCAGCTTCCACTCCCGCGGCACTGTCATCCAGCCGAGCCGCTGACTACTCACATCGCTGCAGCTCCGGAACGCCACTGATAAAGACCTCTCCATGTCTCCTGTGCCAGTCAGAGCCAGGAACAATATCTGCTTCGATCTGACATAGCTAGCGTCCGCTCCGTACACCTCGTACACACGCAGCTCCACTTTGTACACACACACACGGCTCTGCTCCGTACACCTCGTGCACACACGGCTTCGCTCCGTACATCTCGTACACACGCGACTGCTCTTCGTACACCTTGAACACACGTTGCTCCGCTCTGTACACACAAACGACTACGCTCCATACACCTTGCAAACATGCAGCTCCGTTCCGCACACCTCGCACACACGTGGCTCCGCTCCGCACACCTCGCACACACGCGGCTCCACTCCGTACACCTCGCGCACATGCAGCTCCGCTTCGTACAACCTGTACACATGCAGCTCCGCTCCGTACACCTCGAACACACGCGGCTCCGCTCCGTACACACATGGATCTGTTCCGTACACCTTGTACACACGCAGCTCCGCTCCACACACCTCATACACACGCATCTCTGTTGTGAATTTGGATTTTGGGCTCCCCCGGTGGCCGCTTGTGGAATTGGACTTGTCATCCTCTTTCCTGTTTCACCTGGTTCCATCAGTAGTGGGTGTCGCTATTTAAGCTCATTTCTCTGGTGGTTTCTTGCCGGTCAACAATGTTATCTGATGCCTCTCAGTGCTTGTTCCTGCTTCTAGACTACTACTAGATAAGTTGGACTTTTGTCCATGTTTTGTTTTGCCTATTTGTTCCAGTTCACAGCTGAAGTTTTGTTACTGTGTCTGGAAAGCTCTCGTTGATCAGGGATTGCTACTCTGGCGTTATGAGTTAATGCCAGAGTTTAAGGTAATCTCTGGATGGTGTTTTGTTAGTGTTTTTCTGCTGACCATGAAAGTATACTATCTGTCTTCTGCTATCTAGTAAGCGGACCTCAAATTTGCTAAGACTATTTTCCTGCTGCGTTTGTTGTTTCATCTGAACTCACCGTCATTATATGTGGGGGGCTACTGTCTTCTTTGGAATATTTCTCTAGAGGTGAGCCAGGTCTTATATTTCCCTCTGCTAGCTATTTAGGTCTTAGGCCAGAGCTGGGCATCTAGCTATAAATAGGAAATGCTACCTGGCTATTTCTAGTTGCGCGGCAGGCTTAGTTCATGGTCAGTATAGTTCCATCTTCCGAGAGCTTGTCCCTCTATAGGCTTGCTATGATCTCTGCCTGCAGAGATCATGACAGTTTGACCGGCCATTAAAGTGTTAAAGACCCAGGTTGAGAAGGGCGAGTTATAAGAAGTCTGCTGGAATTTTTTTTTTTTTTTTTCCTCCAGTCTGCCTTGCTGCAGTCTTTTTTCTCTCTCTCCTCCTAATCTCTGTATGGCTCTGTGTGCACCTGACAATAATGGATCTCCAGAGTGTAACTGCGGGTTTGAATAATCTCATCACGAAAGTACAAAATTTACAAGATTTTGTGGTACATGCTCCGGTATCTGAGCCGAGAATTCCTTTGCTGGAGTTCTTCACAGGGCATAGAGCTAGCTTCCAGAATTTCCGAAATAATTGTAAGCTTTATTTGTCCCTGAAGTCTCGTTCAGCTGGAGACCCTGCTCAGCAGGTTAGGATTGTGATTTCCTTGCTCAGGGGTGACCCTCAAGATTGGGCCTTCTCATTGCCAGCAGGGGATCCTGCGTTACGCGATGTGGATGCGTTTTTTCTGGCCTTGGGCTTGCTTTATGAGGAACCTCATTTGGAACTTCAGGCAGAAAAAACTTTGATGGCACTATCTCAGGGGCAAGACGAAGCTGAAGTTTTCTGCCAAAAATTCCGTAAATGGTCTGTGCTTACTCAGTGGAATGAGTGCGCCTTGGCGGCAACTTTCAGAGAAGGTCTCTCTGATGCCGTTAAGGATGTTATGGTGGGGTTCCCTGTGCCTGCAGGTCTGAATGAGTCCATGACAATGGCTATTCAGATTGATAGGCGTCTGCGGGAGCGCAAACCGGTGCACCATCTGGCGGTGTCTATGGAAAAGACGCCAGAAAGTATGCAGTGTGATAGAATTCTGTCCAGGAGCGAGCGACAGAATTTTAGACGGAAGAATGGATTGTGTTTCTATTGTGGGGATTCTACTCATGTTATATCAGCATGCTCTAGGCGTACAAAGAAGCTTGATAAGTCTGTTTCCATTGGCACCATTCAGTCTAAGTTTATTTTGTCTGTAACCCTGATTTGCTCTTTGTCATCCATTGCCACGGACGCCTATGTTGACTCTGGCGCCGCTCTGAGTCTTATGGATTGGTCCTTTGCCAATCGTTGTGGTTTTGATTTGGAGCCTTTGGAGACTCTTATTCCTCTGAAGGGGATTGACTCCACCCCATTGGCTAATAATAAACCACAATACTGGACACAAGTAACCATGCGTATCAATCCGGATCACCAGGAGATTATTCGTTTCCTGGTGCTGTATAATTTACATGACGATTTGGTACTGGGATTGCCATGGTTGCAGTCTCACAACCCAGTCTTGGACTGGAGAGCAATGTCTGTGTTGAGCTGGGGATGTAAGGGTATTCATGGGGACTTACCTTTGGTTTCTATTTCGTCGTCCATTCCCTCTGAAGTCCCTGAGTTCCTCTCTGATTATCAAGACGTCTTTGACGAACCCAAGCTTGGGTCGTTACCTCCGCACCGTGAGTGCGATTGTGCCATAGATTTGATACCGGGTTGTAAATATCCCAAGGGTCGTTTGTTTAATCTGTCTGTGCCGGAACATGCTGCTATGCGGGAATATATAAAGGAGTCTTTGGAAAAGGGACATATTCGTCCATCTTCTTCTCCCTTGGGAGCTGGGTTTTTCTTTGTCTCAAAAAAAGACGGCTCTTTGAGACCATGTATTGATTATCGGCTTCTGAATAAGATCACTGTTAAGTATCAATACCCATTGCCATTGCTTACTGATTTGTTTGCTCGTATAGAGGGTGCTAAGTGGTTCTCTAAAATTGATCTTCGTGGGGCGTATAATTTGGTGCGGATCAGGCAGGGGGATGAGTGGAAGACCGCATTTAATACGCCCGAGGGCCACTTTGAGTATTTGGTCATGCCTTTTGGTCTTTCTAATGCCCCTTCAGTTTTCCAGTCTTTTATGCATGATATTTTCCGCGATTTTCTGGATAAATTTATGATAATATATCTGGATGATATTCTGATTTTTTCTGATGACTGGGACTCTCATGTCCAGCAGGTCAGGAGAGTTTTTCAGGTTCTGCGGTCTAATTCTTTATGTGTGAAGGGGTCTAAGTGCGTTTTTGGGGTCCAGAAAATTTCCTTTTTGGGGTATATTTTTTCTCCCTCTTCCATTGAGATGGATCCCGTCAAGGTGCAAGCTATTTGTGACTGGACTCAGCCCTCCTCTCTTAAGGGTCTTCAGAGATTTTTGGGCTTTGCCAACTTTTACCGCCGATTTATTGCTGGTTTTTCGGATGTCGTTAAACCACTGACTGATTTGACCAGACAAGGCGCTGATGTTGCTAATTGGTCCCCTCATGCTGTAGAGGCCTTTCAGGAGCTTAAGCGCCGTTTTGCCTCTGCCCCTGTGTTGCGTCAGCCTGATGTGAATCTGCCTTTTCAGGTTGAGGTTGACGCTTCGGAGATCGGAGCTGGGGCAGTGTTGTCGCAGAAAGGTTCCGACTGCTCCGTCATTAGGCCTTGTGCCTTCTTTTCTCACAAATTTTCGCCCGCAGAGCGGAATTATGATGTTGGGAATCGGGAGCTTTTGGCCATGAAGTGGGCGTTTGAGGAGTGGCGCCATTGGCTCGAGGGGGCTAGGCATCAGGTGGTGGTATTGACTGACCACAAAAATTTGATTTATCTTGAGACTGCCAGACGCCTGAATCCTAGACAGGCGCGCTGGTCTTTATTTTTTTCTCGCTTTAATTTTGTGGTGTCATACCTACCGGGTTCTAAGAATGTTAAGGCAGATGCCCTTTCTAGGAGTTTTGACCCGGACTCTCCTGGTAATTCTGAACCCACAGGTATCCTTAGGGAGGGAGTAATTTTGTCGGCCGTTTCTCCTGATCTGCGGCGGTCCTTGCAAGAGTTTCAGGCGGATAGACCGGATCGTTGTCCGCCTGATAGACTGTTTGTTCCGGATGATTGGACCAGCAGAGTCATCTCTGAGGTACATTCTTCTGCATTGGCAGGTCATCCCGGAATTTTTGGTACCAGGGATTTGGTGGCAAGATCCTTCTGGTGGCCTTCCCTGTCACGAGATGTGCGAGTCTTTGTGCAGTCATGTGACGTTTGTGCTCGGGCCAAGTCTTGTAGTTCTCGGGCTAGCGGACTGCTGTTGCCCTTGCCTATTCCTAAGAGGCCTTGGACACACATCTCGATGGATTTTATTTCAGATCTGCCTGTTTCCCAGAAGATGTCTGTCATCTGGGTGGTCTGTGACCGTTTCTCTAAAATGGTCCATTTGGTTCCTCTGCCCAAGTTGCCTTCTTCTTCTGAGTTGGTTCCTCTGTTTTTTCAGAATGTTGTACGATTGCACGGTATTCCTGAGAATATTGTTTCTGACAGAGGTACTCAATTTGTGTCTAGATTTTGGCGGGCATTCTGTGCTAGGATGGGCATAGATTTGTCTTTTTCATCTGCTTTTCACCCTCAGACTAATGGCCAGACCGAGCGGACTAATCAGACCCTGGAGACATATCTGAGGTGTTTTGTCTCTGCTGACCAGGATGATTGGGTTGCTTTTTTGCCATTGGCAGAGTTCGCCCTCAATAATCGGGCCAGCTCTTCCACCTTGGTGTCCCCGTTTTTCTGTAATTCGGGGTTTCACCCTCGATTTTCCTCTGGTCAGGTGGAATCCTCGGATTGTCCTGGAGTGGATGCGGTGGTGGAGAGATTGCATCACATCTGGGGGCAGGTTATGGACAATTTGAAGTTGTCCCAGGAGAAGACTCAGCGTTTTGCCAACCGTCATCGTCGTGTTGGTTCTCGGCTTTGTGTTGGAGATTTGGTGTGGTTGTCTTCTCGTTTTGTCCCTATGAGGGTCTCTTCTCCTAAGTTTAAACCTCGGTTCATCGGCCCTTATAGAATATTGGAGATTCTTAATCCTGTTTCTTTCCGTTTGGACCTCCCTGCGTCCTTTTCCATTCATAACGTTTTTCATCGGTCGTTATTGCGCAGGTATGAGGTACCTGTGGTACCTTCAGTTGAGCCTCCTGCTCCGGTGTTGGTTGAGGGTGAGTTGGAGTACGTTGTGGAGAAAATTTTGGACTCTCGTGTTTCCAGACGGAGACTCCAGTATCTGGTCAACTGGAAGGGTTACGGCCAGGAGGATAATTCTTGGGTCAATGCATCTGATGTTCATGCTTCTGATCTTGTTCGTGCCTTCCATAGGGCTCATCCTGGTCGCCCTGGTGGATCTGGTGAGGGTTCGGTGCCCCCTCCTTGAGGGGGGGGTACTGTTGTGAATTTGGATTTTGGGCTCCCCCGGTGGCCGCTTGTGGAATTGGACTTGTCATCCTCTTTCCTGTTTCACCTGGTTCCATCAGTAGTGGGTGTCGCTATTTAAGCTCATTTCTCTGGTGGTTTCTTGCCGGTCAACAATGTTATCTGATGCCTCTCAGTGCTTGTTCCTGCTTCTAGACTACTACTAGATAAGTTGGACTTTTGTCCATGTTTTGTTTTGCCTATTTGTTCCAGTTCACAGCTGAAGTTTTGTTACTGTGTCTGGAAAGCTCTCGTTGATCAGGGATTGCTACTCTGGCGTTATGAGTTAATGCCAGAGTTTAAGGTAATCTCTGGATGGTGTTTTGTTAGTGTTTTTCTGCTGACCATGAAAGTATACTATCTGTCTTCTGCTATCTAGTAAGCGGACCTCAAATTTGCTAAGACTATTTTCCTGCTGCGTTTGTTGTTTCATCTGAACTCACCGTCATTATATGTGGGGGGCTACTGTCTTCTTTGGAATATTTCTCTAGAGGTGAGCCAGGTCTTATATTTCCCTCTGCTAGCTATTTAGGTCTTAGGCCAGAGCTGGGCATCTAGCTATAAATAGGAAATGCTACCTGGCTATTTCTAGTTGCGCGGCAGGCTTAGTTCATGGTCAGTATAGTTCCATCTTCCGAGAGCTTGTCCCTCTATAGGCTTGCTATGATCTCTGCCTGCAGAGATCATGACACATCTCCGATCCGTACATACGCGCCTCTGCTCCAGACACCTCGTACACACGCGGCTCCGCTCCTTACACCTTGCACACACGCGGCTCTGCTCCATAACCCTCGTACACACGTGGCTCCACTCCACACACCTCGCGCACACATGGCTCCGCTCCATACACCTCGCGCACATGCAGCTCCGCTTCGTACACCCTGCACACATGCAGCTCCGCTCCGTACATCTCGTACACATGCGGCTGCGCTACGTACACCTCGAACACGCGGCTCCGCTTCGTACACACACGGCTCAGCTCCATACACCTCGTACACACGTGGCTCCACTCCACACACCTCGAACACACACACACGAATCCGCTCCATACACCTTGCACACGCGGCTCTGATCCGTACATACGTGCCTCTGCTCCATACACCTCGCTCCGATCCGTACATATGCGCCTCTGCTCCATACACCTCGTACACACGCGGCTCAACTCCGCACACCTCATACACACACACACGACTCTGCTCCATACACTTTGCACACGCGGCTCTGCTCCATATACCTCATACACACACGGCTCTGCTACATCCACACTGTTAACACCTGACCCCACACAAACTTACCCTCCTCAAACGCCATGACAACCAGCAGAGTCCTGTACATGGAGGTCCTCCCAATCATGTGACCCCTGACTCCTCCCCCTGTGACCTTATCACAGGTCCTGTGTGCACAGAGCAGCCAATATGTGGTGTGATGTGCTCAGGCTGCTCTGCGGGTGCAGTGATGAGGCTGACCGGCTGACATTGCAGCACACCTCCCAACCACTGCGGGACAACTAATGTCTTGCCCGTGATCGCGGGGCTGACTGTAAAAATCAGGACAGTCTCGCTGGATCCGGGACGGTTGGGAGGTGTGACTTTGGCTATGTTCATATGTTGCATTTTTTTCTGCAGGCAAAATCTGCTCTCTTGGCAGTAAACAAGCAACATCAAAAAAGCAGGTTTTGCTGAAAGATTGATGCATTTTTGCTGCATTTTTTGTGCTTTTTTTACTGCGTTTTCATCAGAGTACATTTGTCTCATGTATACATGTGCATGCTGATAAAGTTTAGTGCATAAAAAAATAATCTGATTCAACTTCATCAGGTTTTGGCACCAAAAAAAACAGCAAAACCTGATACCTGTGTTTTACAGTGTTTTTGTACTACTCATTGCTTTCAATGGGAGAAAAATGCTGCAAAAAGCTGAACAAAGGCTGAAAGCTGAAAGGAGTGACATGCTTCATTTTGCAAAAACACAGCTCTTTAACAAAATAGTCAGGAAAAAAACCAAGGTGTGTGCATGACATTTCTGAAATCACATAAATTTTGCTGGTACTGTGAAAAACAGCTGAAAATTTGCATTAAAAAAGCGCTGCAAAAAAAAAAGCCGCAAAAACGCAATGTGCGAACATAATCTTAGGCTTTGCTGACAAGTTGCGTTTTTGCTACATTTTTTCTGCTTGCAAAACCTGCTCTCTTGGCAGTAAAGAAGCTGCTTTTAAAAAGCAGGTTTTGCTGCATTTTTGCTGCACTTTTATTGTCTCTTGTGCATGCTGCTAAAGTTTAGTGCCCTCCAAAAACATGTTGCAACTTCCTTTTTGCTCCAAAAATGCAGCAAAGCCTGATACTTGTGTTTTTTGCTGTTTTTTCACTTATCCTTTGTTTTCTATGGGTGAAAAAACACTGCACAGATGCTAAAAGAAGTAACATGCTGTACACAATGTGTGTACATGAGATTTCTGAAATCTCAGCCTTTGCTGGCACAGTAAAACGCAGCTTAAAATTTGCAATAAAAAATGCAGCGTGTGAACATAGCCTTAGCAGGATCAAAGTTATCTATCTATCTATCTATCTATCTATCTATCTATCTATCTATCTATCTATCTATCTATCTATCTATCTATCTAATCTATCTATCTATCTATCCCTTGTACAAATGGCACCTCAGTGCCCCTTAATTATTTATATTTACCACAATAAATAATTGCTGAACTTTAGCAAAACTCTAAGGCCGGAGTCACACTAGAGAGTTTTACGGACGTATTAGAGGCGCAAAAACAACGCATTACACACGGACCAATGCTTCTCTATGGGGCAGCTCCTATCTGCTGTATATTTCCCAGCCGTATTTTATGGGCTGAGAAAATCGCAGCATGCTGCGTTTGTCAGCATATTGCGCAAAAAATCTGCCAATGAAAGTCTATGGGAGTGAGAAAAATACGGATTACACACGGAACATGCGTGTGACTTGCGAGAAATATGCATCGGAGTTCTATAGAAAAGCCAGTAATTCAGCGAGGTGTACAGTAAAATCACACTGACAGGTTAGACAAGAATAGATAAAATAAATGTGTACACATAGAATAGGTATATATACAGGGGTTGGACAAAATAATGGAAACACCTGGAAACATCAACAAAGGTTAGTTTAATCTGGAGTAGGTCCACCTTTTGTGGCGATTACAGCCTCAATTCTCCGAGGTATGGATTCATACAAGGTGTTAATTGTTTCCAAAGGAATTTTAGCCCATTCTGCAGTTAAAACACCCTCCAGTTCTTTGAGCGACGATGGCGGCGGAAATTGACGTCTAACTTGAATCTCTAAAATCGACCATAAATGCTCAATAATGTTGAGGTCTGGAGATTGTGGGGGCCAGATGAGATGCTCAACTTCATTAGAATGTTCCTCGTGCCATGCTTTAAAGGGCCACTGTCACCCCCCTCCAGCCGTTATAAACTAAAAGAGCCACCTTGTGCAGCAGTAATGCTGCATTCTAACAAGGTGGCTCTTTTAGTTTTTGGTTCAAGTATTCCCAAAATAAAGCGTTTTGAAACTTATCCAAAATACCTGTCTTTATCCAGGGAGGTGGGTCCTCACTCCCCAGCTTGAACTGCAACTCTGCCGTCACTCAAATCTTCAGGGGCTTTCGGTGCCGCCCCCTCCGCGCTTTTTTCGCTTGCGCTGTGTTTAAGCTCTGGCCATCTGACGTCCCAGCCAGGCTTGCAGACTGCGCCTGTGCGGGCATTGCGGCCACCCACCTTGGGAATCCCAGCCCCACAGTGTGTTATGCATTATACACAGTGCAGGGCTAGGATTCCTGGGCATGCGCACTGCGTGTGTCAGACTCTCCCCCAGGTCCCCCGCCTTCCAGCCCCGCACTGTGCATTGATATAGACCCCCAAGGTCGGGACGGAACAGGTAATGGTTGCAGGAGACCCGTAGGTGCCACACGAGGCAACGCTGGCTGTGTCTCTTGGGTCGGGGGCGTTTGTCTCTGCTCGTCTGTTCCCGGTCACGTGATTTCATGTGGGCGGATCCAGACGCCGGAGACTTCCCCCTTGCTCTGACGCACCCGGCGTTGTCCTGGCTCCGGACACGGTCCGACGGCGCATGCGCCGCAATATGGTGCACACTTTGTTATGTATAAGCTGATTGGCTTTCCCCTATTATAAATGACTCACCATTTCCCATGATGCCATACCCCCGGAAGAAGGCACAGCGCCGAAACGCGCGTTGGGGTGAGTGGCATCGTGGTCCCCCAGGTAAATATAGTAATTTACTACTCTCTTTTCTTTCCCACTTGGGTTATGTTCCTTTTTTATATATGGGCTTTGTTGCTGCAATTGGTTACCATGACCAGGTGTTTTCTTGGATATCCCTTACAAATGGGTTGTGTTTACATGTTCTCTTGTAACCTTTGCATAAAGCACTAGCATGCTCTTTATGATTACTAAGTTATACTATTTATTTGCCTGGTGGGTACTGCTTTGCCACTCTTTTTGGTGAGATCCTTGTCATCTCCCTGATAACTCTCGTTATTGTCTCTGTACTTTTGTTTGTTAATAAAGATTGTTATTTTTATAAATAGGTTTTTCTGGTGCTTATTCTCTATTTGGTTTAATTGTAATGAGCACATACCTCTCAAGAGAGAACATAGTCCCTAGTATCCTTCAGGCAAGTTGGCCACCAGAAAAATCGGCTCAGGAACTCTTGTGTCTTCTGTACCCCCCCTGTGACCAGCCAACTTGGAGTCATGTACCAACTTGAGGATCTGCAGAAGGACGACCTCAGGGACGTAGATACGTCGATCTCTGAACCACATGCCACCCTTAAAGACAAGATTAATATCAACAGGTGGGTTGGCCAGAAATACATCACCGTCATAAGCCTCCCTGCACTCCTTCCACAAGTCCTGATCGTGGATAACTCAGATGAAATTGGCATCAGATAGATTGGTCTTGGACAGGGCTCCAGGTACGGAATCCGCAGCATGGATTCGGGATAAAGCATCAGCCTTCCCATTACGAGAACCTGGACGGTACGAGATAACAAAATTAAATTGATTTAAAAATAAATCTGAAGAACTCTAAATTGCGATGGTCAGTAAGCACTACGATCTGTTGTGCAGCTCCTTGCAGATGATGCCTCCATTCCTTGAAAGCCGCAATAATAGCCAGCAATTCCTTGTCTCCCACATAGTAATTCTTCTCTGCTGAGGTTAGTCTATGGGAAAAGAAAGCACAAGGATTTAGCAGACCCTTCTCTCCAGTTCTTTGGGAGAGAATAGCCCCCAAGGCATTATCAGAATCGTCCACCTCCACAATGAAAGAAAGTGTTGGATCTGGCTGTATCAACACCGGTGCTGAGGTGAAACAGATCTTAAGCCGATAAAAAGCTTCTTGAGCCTGTGATGACCACTTAAAGGGCTTTTCCTTCTTTTTCAAGGAAGTAATGGGACAGACAATATCAGAAAAATTTTGAATGAAGCTTCTGTAGAAATTTGCAAATCCAATAAAACATTGGACCTCCTTAACGTTCTTGGGTACCGGCCAGTCAAGGATAGCCTGAACCTTACCAGATTCCATGTTCAGCCCCTGGGGAGAGATGATATAACCTAAGAACTGTATCTCAGAATGATGGAACTCGCATTTCTCTGGCTTGATATACAGATGGTTCTCTTTCAGACATCTTAAAACAGCTTTGACATGTTCTTCATGTTCATGTAGAGAGTCAGAAAAGATTAGAATATAGTCCAAATAGATCACCACAAACTGGTCCAACAAATCTCTGAAAATGTCATTAGCAAGGTGTTGAAACGTTGCAGGGGCATTACAAAGCCCGAAGGGCATCACGAGATATTCAAAGTGTCCATACTGATATCGGAATGCTGTCTTCCACTCATCCCCTGGACGAATACGCACCAAATTATAAGCCCCACAAAGATCCAGTTTAGAGAACACCTTAGCATGGCGGACTCTTTCCAGTAATTCGAGAATCAGAGGCAAAGGGTAATGATTCCGTACGGTTACCTTATGGAGCTCTCGATAGTCCACACAGGGTCTCAGGGACCCATCCTTCTTCTTTACAAAAAATATAGGTGCCCCTGCTGGTGAAGAAGAAGGACGTATGAAGCCTTTGGCCAGATTTTCATCAATATACTCCTTTAAGGCTTGAAGCTCAGGTGCCGCCAAAGGATATACGTTACCAAAAGGAATAGCTGCCCCAAGAAGCAACTCAATGGAACAGTCATAATGCCTGTGTGGAGGAAGCTGATTTGCATTCTTCTTGTCACAGATGTCAGAGAACTCTTTATATGCTGATGGTAAAGTAAATACCTGTACCGGTGGTTCCATAGCTGTGGGCTTGGGGACAGCTTCAGTTAATGCTGAGTTGCTCCTTGTTGGAAAGATAATCTCCTTGGTCTCCCAGTTGATAGTTGGATTCTGAGAATGCAGCCAAGGGATGCTTAAAATCACAGAAAAATGAGGAGAAGAAATTAACAAGAAAGAGAGTTGCTCTTGATGATTAGGGTCCAACAAAATCTCAAGGGGTGCGGTCTCCTGATCCACAGGCCCGGAGATTAAAGGTAACCCATCAACTGTTTCCATGGTAATTGGAGAGGCTCTTTTCTGAATTTCAATACCATGTTCCTTGGCAAATGCGATATCCATAAAATTGCCACCAGCACCAGAGTCAATCATACAGTAGCTGCACTGGAAAACCAATGTCCTGTACACAGGATCTTAATTGGGAGAGAACAGTGTGCGTTCTTTTCATTTAGCTCCTTGGCTGGTGAAGTCATAGAAAGTGAATGGAATACAGCGTTTAAAGGCAGGCCACATTCAGAGATGTCAGATTCAATAGTTGTCATACTCCCTTACTGCTGCTAGCACCTTGTTAGGCCGCTTGGGACTCTTGGGACAGTTGATTAGAAAGTGGTCAGACTGGCCACAGTAGAAACTTAGACTTTCTTGAAGGCGATGCTCCCGGCGCTCATTACTCTCACGCCTCTGAACAGAATCAATTTGCATGGGCACCTCCTCTACCTCTCGAGATGTTTTACCTGCAGGCGCTTTGGAAGGAAGAGAAAAGTTAGAAATACAGTTATATGCAGCAAACTTCTCCTGCCTACGCTCAGTAAGGCGAATGTCAATGCGCACATAATGCTGTATAAATGTTTCTAGCTCTTGTGGTGATTCAGAGCGAGCTAATTCATCCTTTACAATGCTAGACAGACCCCTTTTAAAAATAGGTAATTGTGCATAACTGTCCCAATTAGTATCTACCGCTAATCTCCTGAATTCAGTAGCATACTCAATAACAGAACGCTTAGCCTGGCGCAAAGACAAAGCAGATTCAGCGGTTGCACGGCGATTAGGGTCATCAAACATTAATGCCATAGCGGCCAAAAAATCGTCCTTATTATTTAACCGCGGGTCACGAGACTCAATCATTGGATTCTCCCAGGCGAGCGCTCGTGCGGTCAGCAGCATTATTACACACAATACTTTGGATCTATCAGTAGGAAAATGGTCAGCATGCACATCAAAATACAGCATACATTGATTCACAAAGCCACGAAATTTGTCACGATCACCATTAAATCTGAATGGGGGCAACTTAGGTGGGCTAGCTGGTGGCGGTTGCCCAGAGGGTAAAGTTGCTTATGCAGCTGTTTGCGTGCTTATGTCCTGAAAAGCCTGTCCATACTGGGACTCTATGCCAGCAAGTTTGTTTTCCTGGGCTGCGATGCCAGTGCTCTGAAGCATTACAATGAAACCCTGCAAAATGCCCTGGAAGAAGCTGCACCTCCTATACATAGAACAACTCGGCACAGACGGCAACAACCGTGGCACACGCTGCAAACACGTTTCCTGCAGCGGTGTTCCAGGTGCGCCGAACGTCTGTGGAGAAAATCTAATCTGCCCGAAGATTTCATCCATTATAAGTTCATGTTAAAAACATACAACTCTGCCCTTCACCTCTCCAAACAAACCTATTTCAACACCCTCATCACCTCGCTGTCCAATAACCCTAAACGTCTCTTTGACACTTTCCGGTCCCTACTCAACCCAAGAGAGCAGGCCCCAACCACAGATCTCCGCGCTGACGATCTGGCCAATTACTTCAAAGAAAAAATTGACCACATTCGACAGGAAATCATTTCCCAATCTCTTCATACCAAGCACTGTCCTCCCTCCCCCACTGCATCTAGTTCACTCTCTGACTTTGAACCAGTTACAGAAAAAGAAGTAAGCAGGCTCCTTGCATCTTCTCGCCCGACCACTTGCACCAGCGACCCCATTCCGTCGCATCTCCTCCAGTCCCTTTCCCCGGCTGTCACCTCTCACCTAACAAAAATATTCAACCTTTCCCTCACTTCCGGTATTTTTCCCTCCTCATTTAAGCATGCCATCATACATCCACTACTTAAAAAGCCCTCCCTCGATCAAAATTGTGCCGCTAATTATAGACCTGTCTCTAATCTTCCCTTCATCTCTAAACTCCTGGAACGCCTGGTCCACTCCCGTCTTACCTGCTATCTCTCAGATAATTCTCTTCTCGACCCTCTTCAATCTGGTTTCCGCTCTTTACACTCTACTGAAACTGCCCTCACTAAAGTCTCTAATGACCTACTAACAGCTAAATCTAATGGTCACTATTCCATGCTCATTCTCTTGGATCTCTCCGCAGCATTCGACACTGTGGATCATCAGCTCCTTCTCACTATGCTCCGCTCCATCGGCCTCAAGGACACCGTTCTCTCTTGGTTCTCCTCCTATCTCTCTGGCCGATCCTTCACTGTTTGTTTTGCTGGTTCCTCCTCCTCTCACCTTCCCCTTACTGTTGGGGTTCCTCAAGGATCAGTCCTAGGCCCCCTCCTCTTCTCTTTGTATACTGCCCCTATTGGACAAACAATCAGTAGATTTGGTTTCCAGTACCATCTCTATGCTGACGACACCCAATTATATACCTCTTCTCCTGTTATCACGCCGACCTTTTTAGAAAACACCAGTGATTGTCTTACCGCTGTCTCTAACATCATGTCCTCCCTCTTTCTGAAACTGAACCTGTCAAAAACTGAACTCCTCGTGTTCTCTCCCTCTACAAACCTACCTTTGCCCGACATTGCCATCTCTGTGTGCGGTTCCACCATTACTCCAAAGCAACATGCCCGCTGCCTTGGAGTCATCCTTGATTCCGAGCTTTCATTCACCCCCCACATCCGATCACTGGCTCGCTCTTCTTATCTGCATCTCAAAAACATTTCCAGAATTCGCCCTTTTCTTACTTTCGACTCTGCAAAAACTCTTACTGTCTCACTTATTCATTCTCGTCTGGACTATTGTAACTCTCTACTAATTGGCCTACCTTTTACCAGACTCTCCCCGCTCCAATCTGTCCTGAATGCTGCTGCCAGGATCATATTCCTCGCCAACCGTTACACCGATGCCTCTACCTTGTGCCAGTCATTACACTGGCTACCCATCCAATCCAGAATCCAGTACAAAACTACTACCCTCATCCACAAAGCACTCCATGGCTCAGCACCACCCTACATCTCCTCTCTGGTCTCAGTCTACCAACCTACCCGTGCCCTCCGCTCTGCTAATGACCTCAGGTTAGCATCCTCAATAATCAGAACCTCCCACTCCCGTCTCCAAGACTTTACACGTGCGGCGCCGATTCTTTGGAATGCACTACCTAGGTTAATACAATTAATCCCCAATCCCCACAGTTTTAAGCGTGCCCTAAAAACTCATTTGTTCAGATTGGCCTACCGCCTCAACGCATTAACCTAATTATCCCTGTGTGGCCTATTAATAAAAAAACAACAACATAATCACGTTCCTCCATCATGTTCTCATACACTTTATGCAGTTAATAGTCTCTGTGTCTGTACTGTTACATACTTAGGTAGTTAACTGGTTCATGCAGCTTTACATGAACACCCGAGCCTTACACTATGGCTGGTCCAAATAACTAAAGCAATTGTTACCATCCACCTCTCGTGTCTCCCCTTTTCCTCATAGATTGTAAGCTTGCGAGCAGGGCCCTCATTCCTACTGGTATCTGTTTTGAACTGTGATTTCTGTTATGCTGTAATGTCTATTGTCTGTATAAGTCCCCTCTATAAGTTGTAAAGCGCTGCGGAATATGTTGGCGCTATATAAATAAAATTATTATTATTATTATTATTATTAAGTCCTTCAAAGTTTGTCCAAACACTTGTTGATTGTGTTCAAAGCTTCCAAACTTCTTTTGCAGACCTTCCACATCTTTCTGCAGTGATCTAATTATGGAGAACACCTGCTCTAGTCTGCTTTCTGCAGTCATTGTTCCAGCAGTCTCCTCTTTTGAGGCTAGAGTATCCTGTAATGATTATAAGGGATAACTCAGGAGATTCTTTGCATGGACCAAGACAACTACAGGACACAGTTTTATAAGTGGTAAAGTCTATATTATCACACTGTGATTTTCAAACAGGTGCAGAGAGAAACTCAAGTCCACAACACTTGGAGTAAATATTAAACGCAGCTTAGCAGTGTATAGGAAACTTCAGAGGAAAATGCAATCACACAGAAAGTCTATGAAACACAATTATTCTTGAGGATACTTGACACAAATAAGTCCTTGGTAGTCCAAACACAGATAGATATGCTTATAAGGCAGTTTAAATAATATCTTAGCACAATCAGGGAGGCCTGGGTAAAAGTCTCAGGTTTAAGCAGAGCAGCAACAGCTTACATGCCCAGCAAATGCAGATGGAAACAAACACAAGCTGCCAGATGGAGGATTACTGGAAACTGATGTATGCAGCAGAAACTCAGAGCTGAGTAGCAGGATCTCCACACAGGTTCACAGGAGCAGGTGCAGGTGCAGGTGCAATTGCAAAGCCAGGGAGTCATCAGGAGCTGGATGCAAGGCAGAATACTCTAGCACAGACTAAAGGCTGGGGTGGAGTTATATAGCAGGAAGACACAGTGCACATGAGACCAAAGACGCCATCTTGGAAAAGGGCAGTAATGCACAAAAGGTAATCAAAAGGTTCAGAGTCCTGACATAGGGTAAACGATGATTCGTCTGAGAATATCACGTTTCCACTGCTCGCGGGACTAATTCTAGAGGTTTCTACACCACTCTAAACGCTTGGAAACATTTGTCATTGAGAGCAGCGGTTTTCTAATTGCAGCTCTTCCATGGAATCCAGATTTGTGCAGCTCCCGACGAACAGTTTTTGTGGACACTGGGTTCTGTAGGTGTTCATTGAGCTCAGCAGTGATTTTTGGTATTGCGATCCTCTCTCACAATTCGCTTTAGAGTCCGACTGTCTCTCTCAGTCAAATTTGACTTTTGGCCGGACCTGTGCTTTGCTGCCAACGTTTTTCCTTCTCTTTCAAATGCAGTCATTACTCTGGAGACAGTACCTCTTGACATGCCAAGCATTCGGGCACTTTCGGTTACACTAGCGCCTGCCATACGAGCACCAACAATTTGGCCTCTTTGAAAATCCAAGAGGTCTGCCATTGGTATCAGACTCTCATCAATGTTCTTACAATTCTGCAAAACAAACAGTTAATTTACATACACATATCACATAACACAAATAATCAACTACAAAACATTGCCATATGTCACGGTTTGCATGTTTATCACATGTTCGAAGATTATGTTGCTAAAATGTTAGGTGTTTCCATTATTTTGTCCAACCCCTGTATATATATATATATATATATATATATATATATATATATATATATATATATATCAGTGAGACACAAACACACACATATATATATTTATTTAATACAGAGCTAGATAGCAGAATAGCCTGTAATTCAATTGCCGGCTTTTGCTATCTCCTTATCAAACCCGACAGTATATGAGACATGGTTTACATACAGTAAACCATTTCATATCCCTTATTTTTTTTACATATTCCTCACTAATAATGTTATCAGTGTGTGTGTGCAAACTTTGGGGGCTCTATGTGTTAAAATAATGGGTTAAATCACGGAAAAAAACTGGCGTGAGCTCCTGCGCAATTTTCTCCGCTAGAGTGGGAAAGCCGGTGACTGAGGGCAGATATTAATAGCCTAGAAAGGGACCCTTAATTTTAACACCTAGAGCCCCCAAAAGACATTTCTAACATTAGTAGTGAGGAATATGAAAAATATAACGGATATGCAATGGTTTACTGTATGTAAACCATGTCGCATATCCTGTCGGGTTTCATAAGGAGATAGCAAAAGCAGACAATTGAATTACCGGCTTTTAAGCTATCCAGCGCTGTATTAAATATATATATATATACACTCACTGGCCACTTTATTAGGTACACCTGTCCAACTTCTTGTTAACACTTAATTTCTAATCAGCCAATCACATGGCGGCAACTCAGTGCATTTAGGCATGTAGACATGGTCAAGACAATCTCCTGCAGTTCAAACCGAGCATCAGTATAGGGAAGAAAGGTGATTTGAGTGCCTTTGAACGTGGCATGGTTGTTGGTGCCAGAAGGGCTGGTCTGAGTATTTCAGAAACTGCTGATCTACTGGGATTTTCACGCACAACCATCTCTAGGGTTTACAGAGAATGGCCCGAAAAAGAAAAAAAATCCAGTGAGCGGCAGTTCTGTGGGCGGAAATGCCTTGTTGATGCCAGAGGTCAGAGGAGAATGGGCAGACTGGTTCGAGCTGATAGAAAGGCAACAGTGACTCAAATCGCCACCCGTTACAACCAAGGTAGGCCTAAGAGCATCTCTGAATGCACAGTGCGTCGAACTTTGAGGCAGATGGGCTACAGCAGCAGAAGACCACACCGGGTACCACTCCTTTCAGCTAAGAACAGGAAACTGAGGCTACAATTTGCACAAGCTCATCGAAATTGGACAGTAGAAGATTGGAAAAACGTTGCTTGGTCTGATGAGTCTCGATTTCTGCTGCGACATTCGGATGGTAGGGTCAGAATTTGGCGTAAACAACATGAAAGCATGGATCCATCCTGCCTTGTATGGAGCATCTTTGGGATGTGCAGCCGACAAATCTGCGGCAACTATGTGATGCCATCATGTCAATATGGACCAAAATCTCTGAGGAATGCTTCCAGCACCTTGTTGAATCTATGCCATGAAGAATTGAGGCAGTTCTGAAGGCAAAAGGGGTCCAACCCGTTACTAGCATGGTGTACCTAATAAAGTGGCCGGTGAGTGTATATATATATATACAGGTCCTTCTCAAAAAATTAGCATATAGTGTTAAATTTCATTATTTACCATAATGTAATGATTACAATTAAACTTTCTTATATTATAGATTCATTATCCACCAACTGAAATTTGTCAGGTCTTTTATTGTTTTAATACTGATGATTTTGGCATACAACTCCTGATAACCCAAAAAACCTGTCTCAATAAATTAGCATATTTCACCCGTCCAATCAAATAAAAGTGTTTTTTAATAACAAACAAAAAAACAATCAAATAATAATGTTCAGTTATGCATTCAATACTTGGTCGGGAATCCTTTGGCAGAAATGACTGCTTCAATGCGGCGTGGCATGGAGGCAATCAGCCTGTGACACTGCTGAGATGTTATGGAGGCCCAGGATGCTTCAATAGCGGCCTTAAGCTCATCCAGAGTGTTGGGTCTGGCGTCTCTCAACTTTCTCTTCACAATATCCCACAGATTCTCTATGGGGTTCAGGTCAGGAGAGTTGGCAGGCCAATTGAGCACAGTAATACCATGGTCCGTAAACCATTTACCAGTGGTTTTGGCACTGTGAGCAGGTGCCAGGTCGTGCTGAAAAATGAAATCTTCATCTCCATAAAGCATTTCAGCCGATGGAAGCATGAAGTGCTCCAAAATCTCCTGATAGCTAGCTGCATTGACCCTGCCCTTGATGAAACACAGTGGACCAACACCAGCAGCTGACATGGCACCCCACACCATCACTGACTGTGGGTACTTGACACTGACTTCAGGCATTTTGGCATTTCCTTCTCCCCAGTCTTCCTCCAGACTCTGGCACCTTGATTTCCGAATGACATGCAAAATTTGCTTTCATCAGAAAAAAGTACTTGGGACCACTTAGCAACAGTCCAGTGCTGCTTCTCTGTAGCCCAGGTCAGGCGCTTCTGCCGCTGTTTATGGTTCAAAAGTGGCTTTACCTGGGGAATTCACGGTGGCTCTGGATGTTTCCACACCAGACTCAGTCCACTGCTTCCTCAGGTTCCCCAAGGTCTGGAATCGGTCCTTCTCCACAATCTTCCTCAGGGTCCGGTCACCTCTTCTCGTTGTACAGCGTTTTCTGCCACATTGTTTCCTTCCAACAGACTTACCATTGAGGTGCCTTGATACAGCACTCTGGGAACAGCCTATTTGTTGAGAAATTTCTTTTTGGGTCTTACCCTCTTGCTTGAGGGTGTCAATGATGGCCTTCTTGACATCTGTCAGGTCGCTAGTCTTACCCATGATGGGGGTTTTGAGTAATGAACCAGGCAGGGAGTTTTTAAAAGCCTCAGGTATCTTTTGCATGTGTTTAGAGTTAATTAGTTGATTCAGAAGATTAGGGTAATAGGTCGTTTAGAGGACCTTTTCTTGATATGCTAATTTATTGAGACAGGTTTTTTGGGTTATCAGGAGTTGTATGCCAAAATCATCAGTATTAAAACAATAAAAGACCTGACAAATTTCAGTTGGTGGATAATGAATCTATAATATATGAAAGTTTAATTGTAATCATTACATTATGGTAAATAATGAAATTTAACACTATATGCTAATTTTTTGAGAAGGACCTGTATATATATATATATATATATATATATATATATATATATATGTGTGTGTCTCACTGATATATATATATATATATATATATATATATATATATATATATATATATATATATATATATATATATATATATATACTGTATATGACTGTATTCATGTTTTCACGAATATTTGAGCCCATGGATCCATTCTGTGTCCATTTTGCAAGCCGGCAAGAAAATCTCGTTGTATGGATGCCATACGGATTACATACGGAGGTTTACATGCGCAAAATACGCAGCCACACCCTGCCTACGGATGACATGCGGATCACTGTTCAGGGAACATTTCTGCATATTTGGTCTGTAAAAAACAGACCGTATTTTTATACGTTGTGTGTGACTCCAGCCTCATACAAATAGACATTCCCTGACACTATTGTCTTTGTGTAATACTTTCCCTGCTAATACATAAGATTTGCTGCTAAATACCCTTGCTATAAGGTATTTTTATTTAGTTTATTTGCTGCCGAAATATCTATTTGCACTATGCGCACTAAAAGCACTTTTGTGACATTTACCTGATTTTTTTGGTCAATTATGTAAACATATAGACTCTCTCAACTACTGTTAAAAATTATTTAGTACATCCCGTGAATGCAGTAAATTTTGTATTTGTATCCACCCCCCAAAATAATATATATATTTTTTAAATAACTTTATGTGTGTATTAATAAAGATTTCATTATACTTTTATACCTGGCATAAGACTTCCTTTAATTTATAGGTTGAAAACATGTACCAATATGGTGGCCAAAATAAAGAATCATGACACCAACATAAATAATGTGTCCAATAATTCCCAGGATGTATTAATCACTTTCCCCAGTCCCGCACACTCGGTGCCTCGGGGTGATCCTTGACTCTGCCCTCTCTTTCAAGCCACATATCCAAGCCCTTGCCTCCTCCTGCCAATTCCAACTCAAAAACATTTCCCGAATCCGTGCATTCCTTGACCATGAAACCACAAAAACACTAGTGCATGCCCTTATCATCTCCTGCCTCGACTACTGCAACCTCCTACTCTCTGGCCTCCCCTCTAGCACTCTGGCACCACTAATCCATCCTAAACTCTGCTGCCTGACTAATCCACCTGTCTCCCCGTTATTCCCCAGCCTCTCCTCTCTTCCAGGCCCTTCATTGGCTTCCTATTGTCCAGAGGCTACAGTTCAAAACACTAACAATGACATACAAAGCCATTCACAACCTGTGTCCTCCATACATCTGTGACATGGTCTCCCGGGACCTACCTACACGCAACCTTCAATCCTCTCATGAGCTCCTTCTCTACTCCCCTCTTATCTCTTAATCCCACAACCACATACAAGTCTGCTCCTGTGCTTCCCCTATACTCTGGAACTCTTTACCCCAACACATCAGGCTCTCGCCTACCACGGAAACCTTCAAAAGGAACCTGAAGACCCACCTCTTCTGACAAGCCTACAACCTGCATCGATCCTCTGTCTGCTGGACCGCCGCATGACCAACTCTACCCTCTCCTAGTGTATCCTCACCCATCCCCTGTAGACTGTGAGCCCTCGCGGGCAGGGTCCTCTCTCCTCCTGTAATTGTGTGTGCCTTGTTTTACTCATGTTTATTGTATTTGTCTATATTTGCCCCATACACATGTAAAGCACCATGGAATAAATGGCGCTATAAAAATTTATAATAATAAGTAAATTACGTGAAACACACCATATACAATATAACATGGGCTACATGAACCTTAACTTTATTAATAAATGGTTCATGCCATAACCTTTGACCATTACTACAATGATACATGCTGAAAGGGCAGAAACAATGGAATGTAAGATGACTGTCCCAATCACAAAGGATGGGACGCCACCACACCTTACACATGTGATGAAAGATGGAGCCTTGTACTTCAGCTTGGCTGTTGACTAGGATAAATTACAGCTATATCTATATCTTACAGCTATATAAATTAGTATTGGCTACACTGGCTACCCATTCGCTACACACTGGCTACCCATTCGCTACAGGGTCCAGTATAAACTCATCTCTCTCACCCACAAAGCCCTCCACAGTTCTGCACCGCCTTATATCGCCTCTCTCATCTCTGTCTATCGCCCTACACGTGCCCTCCGTACTACAAACGACCTAAGGCTAACATCCCCCGTAATCCGAACCTCGCACCTCCGTCTACAAGACTTCTCTCATGCTGCGCCAGCTCTCTGGAATGCACTTCCACAGACAATCAGACTGATACCTAGCCCCGACCTATTCAAGCGCGCTCTAAAAACCCATCTCTTCAAACAAGCCTACCACATCAACTACTCAGTAAACTAACTTTGCCCTGTTCCCTCCTTCCAAATATTATTCTAAATCTGCACCCTACTATTCATCTGTCTCCACACCCTCCATGCACACAATAACTGCACTTGATACTTGACTATTACACTTAAACACACGGGCTGATGACCGAATCATGCAGCTTTGTATGAAAATCCCTATGTATTATAATTGCCAGACCTGAAATAACAAGCACTTTTCACCTATTGTGTCCTCACTCCTAATGTCACTGTTTAAATTGTCTTAACTTTTATTGAATTTGTCTGTATATGTCCCCGCTTAATTGTAAAGTGCTGCGGAATATGTTGGCGCTATATAAATAAAGATTATTATTATTATTATTAGTAATATTGAATGTTAATATCTTGTTGCTCTATACCAGTAAAACTACAGATCTCATGCTCTTCTTAGTTAATTGGTGCCGTCTGTCATACATTTGCTGATACATTCTGTTTAAATAATTGCCTGGATCTGAAAACTGTCAATACAAAGGTTTTTTTACTGGATACTTTAGTTAGTTGTTCATTTTTCTCTCTTCCATGATTTCACAAACTATGACAGATGCTATCAAGTCATGAATATTTTTCTGCGCTAATAGAAGTGAATTTATGAGTGTAAAGACAGACAGGGATATGTGTAACGCTTACCTAATGCTACAGTCCACACTGTGCCAGAATTTTTATGGTCTGAGTCTGGACATTAATGCCAGCAGGCAACTAATGAATATTAGTTGCTAATATTGCTAAAAGGTGGGACTGGTTCCCTGGGGCTCCTGCGGCAACACAGGCTGCACCAATAGTATTCCTGCCCCTGAAATGTGGACAGATGGATAATTCTAAAGTAGCAGCAGTAGTAGAAAATTAAGTCCTCCATTAATGTAAATAAGATTGTGTTCTCTCTGTGAACTCCTATTCCCTGTCTGACATAATTGTGAGCGTGAGAAAGTTCTCCTGCTCACGGTGCTGTCTGACAGGTCCTGCGAGTTTATGACAGCTGGAATCATCGCTATTGGGGAAAATACATAGGCCATACTGAACTTCCAAGGTATCTGAAGGTCATCTACCACGAATGGACTCTCCATTGGGTTTAATGAGCAAAAGTTCCTCACTTTTCTGTTGTGTAAACACTAAACAGGCAAACAGCTCTATCTCCTACCTGCCCCATGCCTAAACTATTTGCTGGAAATTTTGAGGATTTAGAGACCATTCTCCCTGGCTCAATTTCTTGCGACTCAGGAAGTCTGCTTTCATGTTTTCTATTCCCATTTTGTGAAGTGCCATAAGGGACAGTAGGTGTTGCTCTGCTAGCTGGAGTAGAATGTTTGCTGCCTCTATAAGGTTATGGGACTTCTTTCCCCCCGATGGTTGATATAAGAAACGACCGCGCGATTGACTGACATGACCCGGGCATGGCGACCCCGAAGGAAGGGGAGAAAGTATCTTAAGGCTTTTTCCACAGACCACAGCTCTTTTAAGTTTGAACTGTGATCTCTTTCCAGAAGAGACCAGATTTCCTGCATTGAGTAGGATCTCAGATGTGCCTGCATCCGGTACTGCTCGCGTCCATCGTGAGAATGTACTCTACCGGCCGCAACCACTGGATCCCTGAAGCCAAATGCTCTCTTACTGTCGACCAGTCTAGGGAGGTTCTTACAGCCAAGGAAAGATGTACCTTTCCCTCTAAATGCCCTTTTAACAATTCCTGTGCCGACAAGACCTCCCACTGTAGTTGCCTCAGGTGAAATTGGGCCCAACTTACTGCCGGTATACAGGATGTTAGGGATCCAAGCAAGGACATCGCCTTTCTTAATGTAATTAGAGGCTGCTGTATTGTTAACAGTGCCAGGGCCATTATTTTGGCTATTTTTTTCTCTGGTAGGAGACAATTAGCGCTAGGAGAGGAGTCCAGAACATCCCCAGGAAGGATTGTATCTTTTCCAGTCTTAGCCTTGATTTGAGTGTATTTACCATCAAGCCTAGCTCCTTTAGGGCCACCATCACTTCCCTCACCTGTTCTACAGTGATTTTCTGACCTCCCAACTATAAGTAAGTTGTCCAGGTATGGGATGATAATGATGTCCCAAGAACGAAGGTAGACCATCACCTCCGATATTGCCTTGGTAAATACTCTCAGAGCCACTGACAGACCGAATGGTAGGGCTGCATACTGGTAATGCCGGACCTGTCCCTGGACATACAGAGCCACCCTCAGGAATTTTTGATGGTCCAGATGGATTGGGATATGGTAGTAGGCATCTTTTAAGTCTATGACTGCCATGAAGCAATCCTGGAACAATAGCTTTATAACCGTGTTCACTGACTCCATTTTGAAGGAATAATTCACAATTAGTGATGAGCGAGTGTGCTCGTTACTCGAGTTTTCAGAGCATGCTCGGGTGTTCTCCGAGTATCTTGGGCGTGCTCGTAGGTTATGTTTGTGTCCCCGCAGCTGCATAATTTGCGGCTGTTAGACAACCTGAGCACATGCAGGGATTGCCTGTGTGTTAGGGAATCCCCACATGTATTCAGGCTGTCAACAGCCACAAATTATGCAGCTGTGGGAACACAAATATAATCTACGTGCAATCCGAAGACACTCAGAGAACACCCAAGTATACTCGGAAAACTCGAGTAATGAGCACACTCGCTCATCACTATTCACATCCATTGGTGGAGCTTCCTCAGGTTGATGATAGTCCTTAGAGAACCGTCTGGCTTCTGTATCAAAAAGGGAGGGGAATGAAATCCCCTTCCTATTTTTTCCACTGGGACTTCGCACAGAACTTAATTTTGGACCAGTCCCAAAATCTCCACCTTCAGGAATAGCTTTTCTCCTGGTGAGTTCCTGCGGGGTGTTAATATAAATGTCTGGAGGGTTGGATGGACAAAGTCTATCTTCAGATCATCCTTGATGACACTTAAGATCCAGTGACTGAGAGAGATGTTCACCTAGGCAGGGAGAAAGAAAAATCCTCCCCCCTACCTGAAGATGTAGAGGGTCCTCTGAACAGATATCCAGACCCCTTCCTATCCTTGATGTCCCAACTCTTTCTTTCTCCCAGAGGATGACCCCTATTAAATTTCCTCCTCCAAAAAGAAGGCCTCCTAGCTTCCACTGAAAAATGAGGAAACCCCTTCTTCTTGTCCCTTGCCTTCGCTAAGATAACCTCTAGCTTCTGCCCAAAGAGAAACTGGCCCTCACACAGGATGGAACAGAGTCTATTTTTCGAAGGCAGGTCTCCCAGACACCCCTTCAGCCATAAGGCCCATCTAGCCACGTTGGATAGACATATTGGCCAAGATTTCATCTCTTGGAAACTTACTCCTAAGTTGTTCCTCCATATGTTGCAGCCAGACCCTCAG